>NC_091930.1:22212236-22512236 GCF_041260155.1 Ptychodera flava | reverse complement strand
AACATAAAAGACATCCTCGTTCAAGCACAAACGGTCTGACCAACAAACCATTCAAAGTTCAGATCACAACACAACCATACCAGCATCTCTATTTGATGAACAATCACTACCATCAAATTAACATGAGGGAAAACAAATCGATTCGAGCGACTGATGAAGGAAACGCACTCTGGTTTGGAAACACCTTCAATGCGAAACACTTTACATGTAACATGTTACCGGTTTTTCCGGGGACCCAGATCACATGACTTGGTCAAAGCACTATCGATGCACCAGTGTCACACCATGTATCTCAATTACATAAAACCACATTGATCGATTCAATATACTGCATCATTGACAAACCTAGAAAACGACGTGTGAAGTTGCCCTCACTTTCCTTTATGCATATGTATCGTTTATGCTAACTATACCAAAACTGTCACCTAGACCTAATAGTATGTTCTCTACTCTTTTTTTAGTATTCATACTTGAGAGACCTCATCAAAACAGACAATGGCAGCGCAAATTCTGGCAGCGACTACAAAACTGAAGTACAGTTATTGTCACACACCATGTCAACGACCCTTCTGTGGCAAGACCATTGGTCAAGTTTTTGATATGAGCAGCGACAGATATCCAGAAAGAGAAGCAATAACTTACTACCCAAAGAATGGTGACGTCAAACGGATTAACTTTCGTGAACTGAGACATCAAGTCGACGGCTTTGCCAAGGGGCTGATAAAACTTGGCCTACAGAAAGGTGAAAAGTTGGGAATAGTGGTTGGCAGAAGATATGAGTACATCGTGGCTTACTTGGGAGCTGTAAAGGCAGGTCTTGTCGCCGTCCGACATTTTCCTGATTTGAAAGGAAGACAATTAGGACAGCAAATAAACAAAGCTGGCTGTGCTGCGTTGGTTATTGACAGCGGCACTTTAGTGTCTGTCCGTGAATTGGTTCCAGGACTGGAAGAAGCCAGTGTCCCATGTTGTCTTCAGCCTCTTCCAAATGTTCGTTGTTTCATTAACATCGATTCAATGGAAAAGAAGGGGGCTTGCTTTTCCTTAAGCGGAATTATTTGCTCTGCTAACGCGAAGGGAGGCACTGAGCTGCAAAGTGTGGAAAAAGAAATCCAGCCAGACGACCCTGCTGTAATATACTTTACTTCTGGCAGTACTGGATCATGGAAGGCTGTCATTCACTCTCACAGCGCCCTCGTCGAATCATTAATTTCTGTATCCGAAATCCATACACGATTAAATGACGAGAACACTGGCTGTCATCTCTGTGTAGTCAACATGTATTTAGTTTCATGTGAGCTCATGTTTGCACCAATGTTAACGATTGGAGAGAGACTGGTTTTGCCTGAATCAGTTGATGTACAGACAGTTCTTTATACATTGCAGAAGGAACGTTGTACTTCCACAGTTCTCTATCGGTATCATGTATTTGGAATTACCCATCTCACTGAGAAGTACGACTTTTCTTCCTTGAAATTAGCATTCATCGGTGGAAATATTTTACCTAAGCCAGTTTTTAATGAGTTAAAGAAAGTGCTGACTCCAAATATACAAAATACATTTGGTATGACAGAAGCGTTACTTGTGACATCTCACGTTCCTACCGACCCTGTCGATGGACGAGTCCAAACTGTTGGGCGACCTTTTCCGCATTCCGAAATTAAAGTGGTCAATGAAAACTTCCACATTGTCCCGGTCAACACCGAGGGAGAAATCTGCGTCCGCGGCCCTAACGTATTCATGCACTACCATGACGACGAGGAGAAGACATCAGCTGCAAAAACTCCATTAGGATGGTTTAAGACTGGAGATATTGGAGTTATGATGGACGATGGCAGAATCAGACATCTAGGAAGAAAAGATGACTGCATCAAGAAAAGCACCTTGAAAATCTATCCCATAGAAATAGAAAGGCATCTAGTTGGCCATTCTAAAGTAAAACAGTGTCAAGCAGTCGCTATTCCAGACGAGAAATTTGTGAATGAGGTATGTATGTGTGTGGTACTACGACCGGACGTAGTGTGTACGGAAGAAGAAATACTGAGCATCTTGAAGGAAAAGCTAGACGAACTTCACATTCCAAAACATATTCTTTTCTTTGATAGCTTCCCTACTACAGAGACCGGGAAAATCCCTCGCAAGAAGGTGGCAGAAATGGCAGCCGAAAGACTCGAGATATGAAGAAAGCGCAACTCCTGTACTATATCAGAAGCTGCTTGCTAATGACCTGAGAAAAGAGAATAAACGCAGCTATGAGATATTAGGTAACTAAACCCATCAATAATGACACTATAATAGAATTAGAATGAACTCGCTCTGCGATATTCATGTTAATCATTATTTGAAATTATTGACAACATCTAACTCATAACCGGTTGATTATCGAACCTTTACGAATTCTAAGTAATGATTGTCAATGTAGTGAATTTTAGTGCATAGTGTTCTGCAACACCAGTGTTGATTACTCACAGAAAATTCTTATGATGTTTGACATTGTTGATTTTTTGTCGTACAGTTTTTGTTAATTTTGATTTAGAGATCGAGCAAGGAAGTCTTTCGATCTTTGTCGTGAGGTATAATATCGCCCGATGTTTGTTTATTATGTTAGTCTTTTTGAATTAGTTTTGACGATTGAAACTGACTTTGACAGTGACGTCACACGAAATCGCATCGTCAGGATGATATCACTTGTTTATTTTCCTGACCTTGAATTAAGCAGTTGTCTTCCGTTTAGTGATGGTATTATTTGAAATACAACCTAAGTCCTTAGCAATGACCAGGAATCCAGGCTGGACCACCATGTTATCTTTTGACAGATCTGATCAACCCGTCTAACAGTGCACTAAGATGAGAGCGACATTCCTCCGCTTTGCTTGTGCCGATTTATCTTTAAGTGATCATACCAAAGTCATGGCAATACGCATTTTGGGACATGATTTAACTTGTACACTTTCTAAATACTTTGTACTTCTTTACTTTTCACCTCTCAATCGCACTTTTTCCATAAGACACAGAAATGTAGACACTCTTAGGTTTTTGCAACGCCGTGTAAGCGTCCCTCACATGGCTGAGGCATGTGGAGGTGAGTTAAAGATCTTATCAGAAGAAGATAGGAGAAAGTGTCATACTTTTGATTAACTATTGGTAAAAACTTGAAAGACAACAATCGAGAACGGTATTTATTCCAAAGTTTAATCTTGTGTAATCATAAGTAACACTCAAAGACTAACGGAAATTTCCACGTGATGAACATTGTATAATAATGGTAGTTTTATGTTAGTTTAGAAACGTATATAACTTTGTGGAGAATGTTCACTGACGACTTATAACTCGAGACGTGGAACGTCACCTTTGCCATCTCTTAATAAAGAT
This sequence comes from Ptychodera flava, assembly GCF_041260155.1. Lineage (NCBI taxonomy): Eukaryota > Metazoa > Hemichordata > Enteropneusta > Ptychoderidae > Ptychodera > Ptychodera flava. Next base: position 22,508,864 of record NC_091930.1, on the reverse strand, counting down.
CTAAAGTGGTGCAGACAATAAACATCTTGGTGGGTCAGCCTCAGTCACTGAAAGCTTTACGATCAAGACTGGTACCTCAACTCGTAATTCCCCTAACTACGAGAGCGACACTTAGAATTACTGTCTTCAGTGAGTAGCCCAGTCTGTTTGATTGCGGTGGACCACGTCTTTGTAGAAAGTCGATCTTTCTACAGATTGTTAGCATTTAGAAGTATCACAAGTAAATTATAATAATCTGATATTGGTGTTAAACTCTCATGTATGTATGTATGTATGTATGTATGTATGTATGTATGTATGTATGTATGTATGTATGTATGTATGTATGTATGTATGTATGTATGTATGTATGTATGTATGTATGTATGTATGTATGTATGTATGTATGTATGTGTATGTATGTATGTATGTAGTATGTATGTATGTATGTATGTATGTATGTATGTATGTATGTATGTATGTATGTATGTAGTATGTATGTATGTATGTATGTATGTATGTATGTATGTATGTATGTATGTATGTATGTATGTATGTATGTATGTATGTATGTATGTATGTATGTATGTATGTATGTATGTATGTATGTATGTATGATGTATGTATGTATGTATGTATGTATGTATGTATGTATGTATGTATGTATGTATGTATGTATGTATGTATGTATGTATGTATGTATGTATGTATGTATGTATGTATGTATGTATGTATGTATGTATGTATGTATGTATGTATTTATGTATGTATGTATGTATGTATGTATGTATGTATGTATGTATGTATGTATGTATGTATGTATGTATGTATGTATGTATGTATGTATGTATGTATGTATGTGTATGTATGTATGTATGTATGTATGTGTGTGTGTGTGTGTGTGTATGTATGTATGTATGTATGTATGTATGTATGTATGTATGTATGTATGTATGTAGTATGTATGTATGTATGTATGTATGTATGTATGTATGTATGTATGTATGTATGTATGTATGTATGTATGTATGTATGTATGTATGTATGTATGTATGTATGTATGTATGTATGTATGACATGTATGTATGTATGTATGTATGTATGTATGTATGTATGTATGTGTGTATGTATGTATGTATGTATGTATGTATGTATGTATGTATGTATGTATGTATGTATGTATGTATGTATGTATGTATGTATGTATGTATGTATGTATGTATGTATGTATGTATGTATGTATGTATGTATGTATGTATGTATGTATGTATGTATGTATGTATGTATGTATGTATGTATGTATGTATGTATGTTATAATAGAAAATTTCTTAACGTACAAAGTAACGATATCTGTTACTTAAGTTTAATGCATCCTGCAATCATCAGACAGAAGAAGTCTGATGATTGCAGGATGCATCAAACTTAAGTAACAGATATCGTTTTTTGTACTGCAAGAAATTTTGTGTTATTATTTATAACCCCCTGTGTTTGCATCGAGCACTGTAACTTCCAAAGAGGACATCTGTAGACTGTGTAGATACTCTGGATGTTTATAGCTTACATGTAAGGGAAATTTTATGAACAGTCTCTGAAAAGGTATAAAAATTATATGGTAACGTGTACAATGTTGTAGACAAGATGCAAAATCCCCTAAATTAAACTTCTTCTTAGCCTATATCTTGCAAAAGAAATGTAATGTTGTGATTCGTTTCCAAAACCAGCTTAAAATACAATAAGACAATTCATGCAAGGACAAAGTCACCACTGTGAAGATTGAAGAATTATAAAAACAATCTAAAACAGTCTTTATCAGAAGCACTTTTCGTTATTAATTGCGTTTTTTAATGAAACAGTGAATTTTTCTGGTTTTTTCTGTTTTTTTTTTTAATATTTGTGCTTGCATATTTCATCTTGATGAGTACATTCAAATTACAACTATCTTCTTAGAAGAAGAGCTCGTATACCATAATCTGTTTCATTCATGTTTAGATAAAAACCTCAATGCATTGCTACAGATGTCATGACATTTGTGACGTGTACGATTCTGTCCACTTTGCTGATATCATGGTAAAGATCAAAACGAGCACTTGTTACCCTTCACCGACTACACCTGTTATCTTTTTGTTTCATGACTTAACATTATAAAACGAAACAGTGAAATTATAATTACACCGATGAAGCCGTGTGGCATGCCCTATCACTCATAATGTCCACATTTACAGGGAATGGTATGATGGGTTCCAATTTTTTAAAAGTATGCTGAAAAAATCTTATGTCAGTGGTATGTTTGAAGAGACAAGAACTTACAGAATATATCATCTATGCATAACTGAAGTATTTGTGACAATATTGGTTTGCTCTATTCCAACGGGGACCTTCTTTAATATCTTCCTTGATGGAAGACGGTGAAATATATGGTGGAGAATCTGGCTATTTGAGACAGTGAAGTATTATATTATATGCATGTTAAATTTTTGAAGACGTGTAAGTATACAGGTGTAAGTGAAAGACGTGTAAGTATATGGGGAACCTGTTTTTTAAGTGATTATGAAATGTGCGATTACGGCAGCATAGCGTCATACTTTGAATTAATCATTGGTGAAACCTTGAATGGGAACAATCGAGAACGGTAGTATATATTCCATGGGATAATCTTGTTTAATCTTATGAAACGCTCAAAGACTAACGGAAATTTCCATGAGATGAACATTGTATAATGATGACAATTTTGTAGTTATGTAGGTTTAGAAACGTGTATAACTTTTGTGAAGAATGTGCACTGACGACTTCGAACTCAAGACGTGGAACGTCACACGTGCTATCTCGTAATAGAGATTGAAAGTGGCGCGAAGGTCAACATCTTGGTGTGTCAGCTTCAGTTATTGAAAGCACTACGATCAAGACTGGTACCTCAACTCGTATTGCCCTAACTACGAGCGCGAAACTTAGACGTACTGTCTTCAGTGAGTAGCCCAGTCTGTTTGACTGTGGTGGGCGACGTCTTTGTAGACAGCCGACCTTTCTAGATATTGTATCAATAAATACGTAGAAGTATCGAAATTAAACTAAAATGATAATTGTGTAGCATTCTCTGATATATATATCTATATATATATATATATATATATATATATATATATATATATATATATATATATATATATATATATATATATATATATCCTGTAAGTGACGAGTTATTTCACTTTGTGCAAAGGACTTTAATTTTGGTCTCAGCACAGTGTGACAGATCAATTGTCTTTTTCCGGCAAGTTTTAGATAAACATTGTACACAATCATTACATCAACTTTGAATATCGTAACTGTTTAAAGTCGATCAAGATAGTTGCTGTTAAATTTGATTTCATAACTATGTCGTCGTCTTGCATTTAGTGAGACAAAGTCCCTTGGCTTGAATTTTCGACGTAAAAGGTTAATTAACTAAGGTGGTAAGGAAGGGGTTATTTGGAAGTTTTCGAGAATGGCTTGACCGAAATCTGTAGCGACAAAAACAGTTGTTGGTCCGAAATTGCGAAATGTGACAAGTGCAGAATCCGAGAAATACAATCAAACAAACAAACAAACAATTAAATAAATTAATTTGCGGATCAAATAAAATATATCTCTGTTCATCTCTTTCACCGCCTGGTAGCGCTTCATTCAAATGATGTACTACAGTGATAATTTGCCTGCAACGAGCCCTTGTGTGAACTTTAAGAGGTGACTAGTCTGCTTCCCTGCCCCACTTTCTACTGGCGCTACAATTACGAAAAGGGTCCAGTATAGACTACCGTAAGCATAGCTGTCATTGGTCGATAGTACAAGCGCAGTGATTGATTGAATTTATTTCCATTCGAATTTATATTTTGTATGCCCATGGAGTAGTTTTACCTCCAAGTTTTCTCGAACAATGCATTTTATGTCGAAACTGACTGAAAAAAATCAGTCTTTGCCGTACGTGCGAAAGGAGGGATATTCTGTCACGTCTGAGAAACAAACCAAGAATGATAATCGTCATTTGACCACTTAATGTCATCATATAAGATCAGTGTCGGAGACCTAACAGTGAATCTGTGCAAATAACTTCAAGGTACAATGATTCGTCGTCTTCAGAGCAAGCTTGCCACAATACATATGTGTTGATTACATGATCTTGTCAGATGACTTGGCTCATTAATATAAAGTCAAAGTTCGAATCCTTGTCTCATTTTCTGACGCTGCCGTAAGTTTTCTTAAACCGTTATTCAGCTTCCCTACAATCAACACAAGTTGTTGTATTCAGCTTCACTGGTATTTTTAGCAGCTATGACAGCCCCAGCTATGTTGATTTATCATCTGTCTGAAGTCATGTGACCATACACCATTTTGGTCAAGGTTCTGATCAAAATGGGAAAATGGCGGCCCATACCTGACCCTTTGTGAGTGTGGCGCCAGCAGTGGCAGAAAGGGGGTAGGGAGCCAGACTAAAGAGGTGACGCATTTCATGCAAATTTTGACAAACATTCGTGAAAACATTAGCAGTGTTATACGTTTTAGCGACATTTTGGTGCGATACAGGTAAGTGTACAAACTGTAAATTTTTCAGAAGTATATTTCATGCAAATTTCGACAAACATTCGTGAAAACATTGGCAGCGTTATACGTTTGAACAACATTTTTGTACGATTTAGGAAAATGTAGAAACTGTAAATTTTTCAGAGAATGATGCAATTCATGTCGACTTGTCTCAATGCACACGACAGGTAGCGATATATCTGAAATATCTATAATAAGGCACATATGTGGCTTGTGTGTTGGGTTATCTTGCAGCGGGAACGCACTTGAAAATATGTACATCTGTGGAAGGATTTTTACAAACTTTAAATATTATGTGAACCAGTATCGTCTATAGCTGTGAATACGCAAGCCGTGCTGTGGCGTATCGTTTGGGCTCAGATTTGCATCGACACAGAGCCGCAGCGAGATAACTAAATAGGCCCTGTTGCTTGTTTATTACGGCCCCGATCGTGTCGCTGATTTAGCTGGTAAAAATGAAATATCTTACTGTTCGAGTAAATAAACATGTATCCACTTTATAACTGACTAACTAGACTTCTACTTATGCTTACTACCTCGAATATAACAAGACGTCTTTTCAATCATATTTCTATGAGCCGCCGACGGTTTTTTCTATGTTAAATGATAACTTCTGCCCTCTTAGTGTATTAAAAACTTAAATGAGCAAAAAAGGTCACAGACCCGAGCATTGATAGCGTCTACGGTTTAAGGAGCACGGTTCAAAGTATACGTAATAGCCGATGCAATAAGTAGGGTAAGACATGAGTCATAGTTCGAAGGTCAAGAGACTGCATTTTTCAGTTTTTTTTGGTCAAAAGTCTATACAAGGCTAATGGGCTAAAGCTTAATAACGCGTTATATTACGTGTATACATTTCCTGTGGTAGTACCACCGGGATCTGCAAGCATAACGAGGCGAAGTTTACCTTCATGGTTTACAAAAAGCAAACTTTTTAAAACTTTGCCTGTACCTTTTGACGAATTTTACAAAAAGAAATTAATCGTCATGTATTGGTCGTAAACAGCAAAGGGTCATCATTATTTACAGCTCAGTAATTGAAGTAATTGAAGAAGTTCATTGTCACGTTGTGTTCGTCGTTTCAATATCATCGCTCCTATGAAAAGGAAAGTCGTTTCTATGCCAAGGGCGATGCCATCCTCATGCCAGGAGTAGAATCAGAGCCATTATCAAAAGCAAAAGTTCTTTTTCATAAACACTGGCGTGCATTTAGATGAAAATAACCCTGTATGCCATCTCCGAGCTACAAACAATAAGATATTGTCGTCTGAAGGGTTATCTATTATTACCTTCTTAACTTTCGAGTCTAATGAGGTATGCGTAAATGGGTTTACCGTTTTAGTCGTGTTTCATATTGAACTAGTCAAACATAGAATAAGGAGGGGAAGTCAACTGCCTCGAGTGTACAAAGTCATTGTATTGCTTCAGTGGTTTTATGAAATGTCAGTCTTACATAGTTTTTACTCATCATTAAGGACTTTTTAATTGCAAATGACCAAACGTGTGCTTTATTTGATCTTCGATGGCTTATTGATGTATGCAAGTCATTTTTATTCGGTCTAACACTTTTTGCACGATTTTCTTAAAACCAAGGCTTTTCTGCAAAGCATGTAATATATGACAATCGTTGTTGAACTCCTGAAGCTATCAAGCTGAAATAGTTAGAGATCACTTTTAGTCAACAGATTATTTTGCGACTCACTACTTCATCAACACAATACTAATGGATCTAGTAAGGCAAGCGACGTTCGACATGAAGAATGTAGCCTAATAGCACACATACTGATTGGCCATGAGGTTAGGAGCACACATATGTTGCCCTAGGGAGCTCGAGTGAGTCTCATCCCGAAGCAGTATTTTTCACTCATGTCGTATTGCTACAGCTCTAAAAATATTTTGTGACTGGTATGTACATTCGATTGTTAAGTTTTAAATATGATGATTCATCAGACAGCCGAAAACGAGAGCTATCGTCATGAAACATTGCCATATATCAGACTTTATAACATCCTCATCCTCGTCAAAAATTCTGCGAATTCTGGATGCGTCGGTTCTAGTCGTCTGCGTCCGTCTCACAATAGGTTTGGCTACACGTTTTACGTGAACTTTAGAGCGTAACGTCACGAATTTCTGCAATGATGTCATCGACTTGTGCGAACGTTCTGGACTAGTCCACAGGGACGCGTTATCTTTCGAATGACGAATGTTGGTACTATGAGTACCCATTTTCGAACATTATGACTCGATCTTTTACAACATTTGTTTTCCGTGTTTGCTTGTTCACAATAACATATCAATTATTAATGAATATTTATATTTCCGTCTGATTATAAAAATAGTATTTTCAAGATTAAGTGCTTGCCACTGTTCTTATATAAAACACCAAGGGTGGACACAAACCGGACACCTGAAAGAAAACTGCTCTGTACGTCAATCATTTCAAACGGAAACTGTCATTGGACAGCTGGTGCGTGGTTCATCGGAACGCGTACGGTCTGTACGTTAAGCTTACCTTGTACAAATCGCGCTCGAACCTTGATAAAAATCACTGAAATATGAAAAAAAATGACCCAAAAGATATTCCACACTTCACATATTGTTAGACAGGCACTAGGTTTAATTAGTTGTACGCATATGTCTTACTTTAATGCCATGAAACAGTCGAAAACTGTGCGAGATCCATACTTCCGGGTTGAAACACTGGGACGTCGTTTGCAATGTTTGTAGTTGCACGTACTTACGTCATAGGAAAGCCAGCACTTCATAGCCAATCAGCACTCGAGAAATCTATCGTGACATCGCGACCTGTAATTTGCATACAGAGCAGTTTTCCCTTCGTTCAAGCAGCGAAATTACACTCCGTTTCAAATGACAAACGCACTATTTGGTAATGTTACCGGAAAAATTATTTATTTGACGTAAGAAATGGCCATAACTATTGGTTTTGTTGGCATATAACCCGTAGATTTTCCCTAACGGTCTAGTTCGGTGTCCACCCTTGGATTTCTTATGAGTAAGAGTGTGTGTACAACTATTCATAGTACCCAAATTCGCAAGAGGTTGCAGCGTGCGAATGACACAGCTGGGAAAATAACGCGTCCCTGTGGACTAGTCTGGCAGGGACCCTGCGATTCGCGTTCTTTCCTCTCGGTTGGAACACGCGCGCGTCCTTCAAAGACGCGACGCGAATCCCTGGGTCTGGTCGTTCTTGCATGCGGCCGGTCGGATTTCTGCCCAATCCGGGTACTTTACAGTACTCCACACATCCGTTTATCAAAAACAAATGACAAGTACCATAATAGCCAAATACAAATAACATACCGCGTATAAAGGTCTACTAGCTACTGGTATAATATTCTCTAAGCCCAGTTAGGTAGGTGTTTCTTTGACGTCACTACCCTGATGAATATTCATATCCTTGCAAGAACATGAAGAACCAGCTGTGTCTAGCAGCGCGTCCTCCCACAGATGCAAAGCGTAGTCTTCGAATGCAGGCTCATCGCGGCGCGCACAAAACAAGGCACAGCGACTGTGGAGAGTCTAGTTCTCGACGTACACGGAGACGGCGTTGGGTATTTACGTGGAGACAAATCTGTTTTCACGTATCGTGTAAATTATTCTCATTCTTCGATAGCGAAACATGATACAAACTGTGAATCATGCATGTACGTTATTAGTTGGATAGTGACATACTCAACATTATTATACATCTGCGTCTATAACCTATGGAGTTTCGTCGTACAGTAAGTTTCGGTATCAAAAGACTTAGAGTCCAATAACTTTGACGCGAAGTAAAATAACTTTTGGTGTTATTGGACGCTATTTGACTTTTGGCCACAAAACACCTTTACATCAGCGCGGGGTAAAAGCAGAGATAATTTTACATTTTTAACAAACAATATACTTCTAAACATTCAGTACTTCACAACGTTAGTAGCGGTGAGTCAAAAACCTGTTAATTCGAGTGAAAGTTTGCTGCTGATCTACAATTTCTAACACATACAATGCGCTGCGCGGGTTTGAAATTTCGTTCTGTGCACTTAGCGGACGCGCTGAACGCGTTCTCATTTTGCTCGCGATCGCTCAGTGCAGTGCGGGACGGGCATCCCGAAAACGTTTTGATGTAGACTTTTTTGAGGTAAAATTCGACTTAAAAAGGTGTATAATATTAAGATTATTCACAAATTACAGGGATTTATGTCCTCGTACATCATACACTTCGGTATTGTCCGAGACGCGCAGCGTTATTTTTATGTAAAATTTCTTCGTCAATTCGCATAGTTGTCGCGATGAGACGGCCACCGGGTAACCATTGAGTTATCTATGTGATGTGGAAACAGACAACGGGGACCTAACCCGAGTCGAATCATTTTGCGCTTGCCAGACGAACGGATGACGTAACGAATAGCCAAACGGTTTTTTGCACATGAACGTGTACGCCAACGCGCACCTGGTTTCTACGCGTTCACGTTCACGATAAACGTGTAGCCAAACCCGTCTAATATAAAGTTATTTACAAGGACTTATGTTCGAGGAGATATTAGGGAGGATGTTGAGTCTGGAATCTGAGAAGGGCGAAGTGTACGGTGTATGAGGGCGTAATTCAACTATTTTATAAATAACCTAATGACTATTCACCGCTTGGAGTCAAATTTCACAAGCACAGTTTCAAACGTGCAGATCTCAGGGCACCGCCATGGGAAAGACATACATGTATACCGCGGCATTAAACACTCCTGTTGGCCTCATATAGACGATATATGCCATACAGGCCAACAAACATTAGATAGAATGGACATTTTTTATTATTGATTTCGACGCCAACACGATTTCGATCCATTAATTGTGTACAATGTAAACTGAGTACGCCAGTATTTTGATTAAATTGCAGGCTTTTGATTCTTGACAGTTTATGCTTTGGAGTTCGAACGGTACAAAGTATACTAAAACCAGTAAAGCCCCAAATCCTCATTTCGCACGGGATTCAGTAAAGATACGCTCTCATCATGTCAGCTGAAAGTTCGGAGCAAAACTCATCCAATACGGAAATCGTACAATCATCTATAGGTTGTTGATATTTTACTTTTTGTAAACTGTGTGACTAGGTATTCGTGTTTGTATATGTTTGGCAACCCCCTAAAAACAAAAACGCTAAACAAAAACGAAAACAAAAACATACCTAACCAATTAAGCAAACAAGCAAACAATGAGATCTAGACGGATTTTCCTGAGTTTATATAAAACTTCTGAGAGCTCAAGGCCAGTCTGACTGAGAATTATATCCGTAGGAAATAAGAAAACACAATATGCATTCAAATTGATGACACAAATTATTGCACAAAATCGCTGATATGCCATGTACTAAATGGCACACTCCTCCTCCAAAAATTAAACATGATTAGAACTAATTTGGGATAATAGGATTTTCGTATTTTAAAATTTCTAAAAAGTGTTAGGTGCACTATAGCTGAATGTTGCTATGTTACAAATTACTCATAAAAACAAGGGTGTAACGTAAAAAGAAAAGCAGATGAGATTACAATTGTAGATGAAATCGGCATTACTTCACCATCCAATTATCCCAAATTAGTTCCAATCGTGTTATTAATAATAGTTCTATGCGAATAAAGGATACGTCAACACATTTTGATATTAATAATTCGCATTAACAGTATTATACGTGGCTGGTATGCATTCTTTGTTATTTTTTATTCCCCATGCAGTTAACACAGGCGTGGGGGCCATTTTGAATTTAAAATATGGTTAAATGTTAGATAATTGTCTATTACGAATTTTGTAAGGGGACGCTGATTTTTTATTCCTGCTTTGATAAGAGAATGGTTAAAAACTTTCACTGAGGAAAGTTTGAGCGAGAGTTAAACACTTTTGAGACGCATCATCGTAAGTTGAAAAGTAAACCGAATTCAAATGTCATGTACACGGTAAAGTCGTTTATGCTCGAATGTAAAATTAGGTAATGCATATTTATCGTTTATGTAATATATACAAAAGTGTCAGCAAGACCCACGTTCTCTTTCTTTTTAGCATTCATACTTGAGGGACCTCTTCGAGACAGACAATGGCAGCGCAAATTCTAGCAGCGACCACAAAACTGAAGTACAGTTATTGTCACACGCCATGTCAACGACGATTTTATGGCAAGACCATTGGTCAAGTATTCGATATGACCAGCGACAGATATCCAGAAAGAGAAGCAATAACTTACTACCCAAAGAATAGTGACGTCAAACGGATTAACTTCCAGGAACTGAGACATCAAGTCGACGGCTTTGCCAAGGGGCTGATAAAACTTGGACTACGGAAAGGTGAAAAGTTAGGAATAGTTGTTGGCAGAAGATATGAGTTCATCGTGGCTTACTTGGGAGCTGTAAAGGCAGGCCTTGTCGCCGTCAGATATTTTTCTTACCTAAAAGCCGATCAACTGGGACAGCAAATAAACAAAGTTGGCTGCTCTGCGCTGGTCATTGACAACGATGCTTTAGTGTCTATCCGAAAATTGGTTCCAGATGTTGAAGAAGCCAGTGTCCCATGTTGTCTTCAGCCTTTTCCAAATGTTCGTTGCTTCATCAATATCGATTCAATGGAAAACAAGGGGGCTTGCCTTTTCCTAAGAAGAATTATTTGCTCGGGTGACTCGAAGGGAGGAACTGAGCTGCAAAGCTTGGAAAACCAAATCCAGCCAGACGACCCTGCTGTAATATACTTTACTTCTGGTAGTACTGGAGAATGGAAGGCTGTCGTTCACTCTCACAGCGCCCTCGTCGAATCATCAATTTCTGTGTCCGAAATCCATGCACGCTTAAATGACGAGAACACAGGCTGTCATCTCTGTGTAGTCAACATGTATTCAGTTTCAGCTGACGCCTTGATTGCACCAATGTTAACGATTGGAGACAGACTAGTTTTCCCCGAATCAGTTGATGTGCAGACTGTTCGATATACATTGCAGAAGGAACGTTGTACTTCTACAGTTCTCTATCCGTCTCATGTCTTTGAAATTATCAATCTCGCTGAGAACGAAGACTTTTTCTCTTTGAAATTAGCACTCATCGGTGGAAATATTATACCTAAGCCCGTTCTTGATAAATCAAAGAAAGTACTGACTCCAAATATACAAAATACATTTGGGATGACAGAAGCATTACTTGTGACGTCTCACCTTCCTACCGACCCTGTCGATGGACGTGTCCAGACTGTTGGTCGGCCTTTTTCGAATTCAGAAATTAAAGTGGTTGATGAAAACTTCCACATTGTACCGGTCAACACCGAGGGAGAAATCTGCGTCCGCGGCCCTAACGTATTCATGCACTACCATGACGACGAGGAGAAGACATCAGCTGCAAAAACTCCATTAGGATGGTTTAAGACTGGAGATGTTGGAGTCATGCTGGATGACGGCAGAATCAGACATCTTGGAAGAAAAGATGACTGCATCAAGAAAAGCGCCTTGAAAATCTATCCCATAGAAATAGAAAGGCATCTAGTTGGTCATTCTAAAGTAAAACAGTGTCAAGCAGTCGCTATTCCAGACGAGAAATTTGTGAATGAGGTATGTATGTGTGTGGTACTACGACCGGGCGTTGTGTGTACGGAAGAAGAAATAATGGGCATCTTGAAGGAAACGGTACACGAACGTCTCATTCCAAAACATATTCTTTTCTTTGATAGCTTCCCTGCCACAGAGACCGGCAAAATCCCTCGTAAGAAGGTAGCAGAGATGGCAGCCAAAAGACTGGAGATATGAAGAAAGCGCAACTCCTTTACTATGTCAGTAGCTGCTTGCCAATGAAATGATATGTTATGTTATGTTATCTTTATTTATTAAATTGGGCTCATGATAAAAGAGAATACAACCCAGCTATGAGAGATAACGTTACTAAAACAATCAATAATGACGATGTAATTGATCCGAAAGATCTCACTCTGTAATATTGCATGTTAATCATCATTTGAAATCATTGACAACATTGAACTTATAACCGATTAATTATCGAACTATTGCGAATTCTAAGAAAGGATTGCGAATTTATGCATAGTGTTCTGAAATACCAGTGTTAATTGATTACTCACAGAAAATTCTTATGATATTTGACTTTGTTGCTTATTTTGTTTTAACTTTTTTGTTAATTTTGATTTGGAGATCGAGCAAAGACGTTTTTCGATCTTGGTCGGGAGGTGTAACATCACCCAATGATTTTTATTATTTTAGTCTTTTTGATTTAGTTTTGATGATTGACAATGAGTGTGACAGTGACGTCACACGAAATCACATCCTTAGGATGATATCACTTGTTTATTTCCTTGACCTTAAAGCAAGTGGTTGCTTTCCGTTTAGTGATGGTATTGTTTCAAAAACAACTCAAGTCATTAGCAATGGACGGGCTTCGAGGCTGGACAACCACGTTATCTTTTGACAGATCTGATCATCCCGTCTGACAAAATATAATGCACTTAGATGGAAGCGATCTTCCTCCCCTTTGCTTGTGCCGGTTTATCTTTAAGTGATTACACCAATGTCACCACAATATGCATTCTGGGAAATGATTTAACCTGTATACTATCTAGACACTTGGCACTTCTTCACTTTACATCTTGCACTTGCACTTTTTGCATAGACTCAGAGATGGAGATACTCTTAGACTTTTGTAACCCCCTTTAAGCAACTTATCTCGAAGCGTCCCTCACGGGACTGAGGCGTGTGAAAGTGGCTTCAAGATCTTGTGAGAAGGATATAGGAGATAACGTCACACTTTTTATTAATTATTAGTCAAAACTAAAAGACAGCAATTCCAAGGTTTAATCCTAAGAAACAACCAAAGACTGACCTAATTTTCAATGTGATGAACATTGTATAATAATGATATTTCGTAGTTATGTAGTTTTTAAACGTATAATATAACTTTAGAATGTACACTGACGACTTAAACTTCGAGACGTCGAACGTCACGTTTGCCATCTCGTAATAAAAATTTAAAGTGGTACTAAAATCAACATCTTGGTGTGTTAGCTTCAGTTACTAAAAGCATTACGATCAAGACTTGTACCTCAACTCGTATTGCCGTAACTACGAGCGCGACACACAGGCGTACGGTCTACACTGAGTAGCCAAATCTGTTTGACTGTGGTGTACAACGTCATTGTAGAAAGTTGAACTTTTGAGATGTTGTATCAATGTAGAAGTATCGCAAATAAACTATAATAATCTGATAATGGTGGGACATTCTGCTATATATATATATATATTATATATATATATATATATATATATATATATATATATATATATATATATATATATATATATATATATATATATATATATATATATATATATATATTATATATATATATATATATATATATATATACATATACATAAAATTATCGTTAATTTTTGTTATGTACACATTACGTATGAAATACAGTACTCTTTTCCTCTACAACTATCATTTGGATATACTAAATCTCAATCTTGACTACATCGGCCTGTATTCTGTCATATCAAGCACATTTTCAATCAATTGAGTTCGTCTGTAGAGAAATTCTTTGTCGCACTAGCAACCAACACGAGGAAGGAAGTTTTATTGAAGTCAATATAACTCTAGATGTTTATAGCTTACATGTAAGTAAATTTTTAAATCAAACTTCTTGTTATTTCTTGCAAAAATTGTAATGACGTGATTCATTTCCAAAATCAGCTCCACTGACAAGTCAGATAATAATGCAATAAGACAATTAATGCAAGGACAAAATCACCACTGTAATGAATTAAGAATGATAAAAGCAATCGGAAAACAGTCTTTATCAGAAGTTTTTTCCTTAATAATCGTGTTTTTTAATGAAGCAGTGAGTTTTTCTGGTTTTTTTTAATGTTTTGTGCTTTAATATTACATTTTGAGGGGGACATTAAAATTACAACTATCATCTTAGAAGAGGAAATAGCTTTATACAACAATCTGTTTCACTCAGTTAAAAATAAATCTTTGATGTATTGTTACAGTGGTCACTCCACTGACAAGCAAGACTTTGTCAATTTTACCATTATCAAAACGTACACTTCTTACCCTTCGCCCACTACACTTGTTACCTTTCGTTTAGTGACAAAATACAAGCCATTATGAAATTAAACAATAATACTTACACTGACAAAGCAGTGTGACATGCCTGATCACTCAAAATGTCCAAATTTACAGGGAATGTTTTGATGACTTCACATTTTTAAACGTATACTAACATAATTCTTACATCAGCAGTATGTTTGAAGAGACAAGAACTTACAGGATGTATCATCTAGGCATAAATGAAGTCTTTGTGACAATACTTTGAAATTATTTTTCTATTCCAACGAGGATCTTTGTCAATCTCTTGCCTAATGGAAGACTGTGAAATATAGTGGTGGAGAATCTTGGTATTTGAGACAGTGAAGTATTATATTATTTGCATGCTAAATTTCTGAAGACGTTTAAGTATACACCCGACTGGGAACTAGTCTTTTTTAAATTGTTCTATAGGTGCGATCACGGTAGGATTGGTCTTGTTCAAATGCGCTATCATGAGGAAAACGTAGAAACTCTGTCCTCGAAGAGAATTTTCGTCCCCGTCATTGTGAAGTTCTTAGAAAAAGTTATATTTTTGAACACAATTACGTTACATGAAGGTGCATTTTAGTAAACAGGTAATGCTCTTTGTATTTTCACAAACATAATCATGAAGTTAAGGTCCGACGTCGACAGGGTATTTTATAAATAGGCATCAACCAGCATATTCAACAGGTGTGTCCAGTGTATTTAGGCTGAATCTTCGCATTTAAACGACAATGTCGGCAAAAGGGAAAGTTAAAGCTGTTCGGAAATGCCCTCAAGCCACAATTTTAAATGTTTTTTCCTCTACCAAATATTTCCTTATCTCCCCATCTGACGACAAAAACTCCCAAGTCCCCGCTCCCCACAATAAATGTTCCCGACTGTCCCCTGACTGACATGTTATTTTGTCCTCCTCACTCAAGTGAGCTATCCTTCGGTTTCATATTGACGTATATTTAGTTTGGACTGACAAATTGAGTATATAAAATTTTGACAAGCGACTTATGTTTAAAACTGCAGCTTTTGTTAGCCTAAGCGAGCTGATAAAGTGTTGATTATCGGTTGGCAAGAAGATATTGCAACTTGAAAAACAAATCAGTAATCTGTTAAGTTTCGTAATGTTAAATAACACTAACGCAGGTGTGGACAACTTGTTCAGTACTGTGCCAATTATAGCAGTATGTATACATTTAAACTTGACCGTATTTTAACTGTTAGTATATCGCTGGTTGTGTTGCATCTTAAAAGCCTGAGCTGAATTACGATGGCGTGGCAGCCTTAGCCATCATATTATGCCACAACAAAATTATAATAAAATTAGTGTGCCCGACTCATCAATGTTGATGAAATTTAGCTTGCTCTCAGATTTACGTGCATCCGATGGTACGTTTTCCAGTTGTTTTCAAGTAACCCAATATGAAATGACACAACGTTCTCCTTGACAGAAATAAAAAGAGCTGCTTCCTTCCCTGCCCACTGTGACAATAAAGAATGTCCTCCCCACCATCGAACCACTTGCGACAACTTTTTGTTAATTGTCTCTGTGTATGTTTCGTCGATGTTGATAACCCCATAAAAAAGAAGGGTCTTGCCTTACCTTGCTTTCAGCGAGTTATCTGTTTGTCCAACGGAGACACTCGTATGCACAGCTCAAAAAAAATCCCACTCAGTATTACAGTACCCTTTTTCACGAAAGTTTCATTGGCTGTGCCTGTCTATGTTTGATAGATATTAATTGTCGCCATAGAAGGAACGGTCTTTCTTTGTCTGAACATAGTTATCTGCTTGTCCGACGGAGGTACTTCACTGCACAGTCCGCATAACGAAATTCGGGCAGTATTACACCTTATATTGTGGGACAGGGGATCACTCGCGTGGCTAGACTGGCTCCCGTCGATTATCATTTCACGGCAGCAGTTGCTGATCGGGCCAACACGTAAACAACCATGGCATTTTAACTCTAAGACAGGACAGCTAGATTGTTAGTTTTTAAATGCTCGGGGGGGGGGGGATGTTGCTTACTAAAAATCTGTATGGACAAGACAGTCTTCACTGCATTATCTTTACACCAGCTTTAAATTCTCCCCTTTACAATTACATCATGCATCTCTCATGATGATATCATACAGGACACTACAAATACATCACAGAAACAAAACCGCGAAATGCTACTAAGCTGTTGACATTTTCACTTGACAACAGTATCAAATAGGTAAAAGTCACAACTGATCATTACTTTGGATAACCAGTTCCTAGGAAAGCGAATGAACTTCCGTTTGATTTCCCTTCAGTGGATTTATTTTCATTACTTAATGTCATGTCTGTCAGACAAAGAATATTTTACTTCACCGCAATTGAAACATTTAAATGTTTGAAAGGGTATGGTCCACAGTATTTATCTGATTTGTTTACCGCTTAGAGTGATGTACATAGTCATCATACACGGTCTACTTCTCGCCAGGATTCTTATGTACCTAGATGCTTCTCTAAATATGGTCAACGTAGCTTTCAATACCGTGCTGCCAAACTGTGGAATGCTTTACCAATTGAAATCAAACAAACTACTGTTCTGTACACCTTTAAATCTGACTTGAAAGATTATGTGAAAATGAATGTTCCTTTGTAGATGTAATTATTGTAATTTTGCTTGAGCCCCGATGAAAATTACTGTACAAGTAACTCGGCCGCTCAATAAAAGTGTAAATAAATAAATAAATAAATAAATAAATGATAGGCTTGAATCGTTGATAAATAAATGAGAGTAGCGTGTTTACAGGAAAATATGCATCTGAATGCTTTTGGAATTTCGTCCTGCTGAATTGTGTACAACTTACTTTCAAGTCAACTTTAGGTGGGTGCATATAATTAATCATTTTGTGGTGTTCTAAATTATTAGGACATACAAAAGCAAATTATATGTCAAAAAGAATAATGTTATGGGGACTATGAGCCTACACTTTGCTGTTTAATTCATTCGTTACATATAATAACACGATTGGAACTAATTTGGGATAATTTGATTTCCCTATTTTTAAAATTTCTCAAAAGTGTAAGGTGCTCCTTATCTGATTGTTGCAATATTACAAATTACTCATAAAAACAGTCGTGTAACTTAAAAAGAAAGGCAGATGAGCTTACATTTGCAGATCAAACACACATAACTTCAGCATCCAATTATCCCAAATTAGTTCCAATCGTGTTTAATTTATTTCGAACGACAGAAGTACATTAGTATGTGGCATCGGCACTGCCAGTGTGATCTCGGTGTAGTGGCTGTGTAGCTCCCTACGGATGTTCAGGCTACCCAAGATAGTATTGCATTTCGCTCAGTTCAAAAACTGATGTTCGATGGCATCAACGTCGACAGTGAAATCATGTTTGTGATGTAAATACGCGATACTCTATCCCTTACTCCTTAACCAGATTGGCACTTAAAACACTAGTACTTAAATTGTTTGACATCGCTGTTATCATTTGTTTTTGTTCATGTTTTCTCCTTGTGATGTTTGAGTTTATTTATTTATTTATTTATTTATTTATTTATTTATTTAGCTTTGACATCATGTCAGGATGAGCCGTACAGTTGACAAGCATCTATAGAAAGTGACCATCAACAAAAGCACAAATTTTACACTTTACACGTACAAATGGAGAACAGAAAAGACAAATCAATTACGATACATTGTAATATGTAACAATTTAATATGAAAAAAAAAACTTTACAAAAAATAAAAAATACAGAGAAATTAAAAAAGACGGCAGACTTTACAGTGGTCCTTTTCCACCAAAGTACAAGTGTTTTTAGGAGAAAATTTAATGTTTAGAAGACCCATGTAATGTTTTGATAATTTAGACTTGTATGACCTAACACTCGCTAAAGATTTGCCACGAGTAAAGAGCTCTATTAAAAAAATGACGAAAACATTCAGTTTTGAAAGATTTGTATCGTCATGAAAGTATCATCAGGGCATTTGAATGTGACAAAATAGCATAAATTCAAAACATACATACAAACTAAACATTTAGCCAAAAAGACACAGCCATTTAATTCTCTCCTGTAGCTCGACGGGAGCAAATTGAGTTTAATCATACAGTTTTTATAATTCATCTCCTGGGGATATCTCAGAATATATTTGGTGGCTCTCTTTTTGACACCTTCAAGATGTAGCTATGATTGCTTTGTCGTGACAGCCCATGGCTGGAATGAATAATCGAGAATACTACGGACAAGGGATAAATACATTTGGCGTTTCATTTTAGTGGAACAGGTGTGGGCACATGTACGTTTAATCAGTCCCAGCATGCGGTTTGCTATTGTAACGGATATATATTAATATGGTTTTCCCATGACATATTGGAAGAAACTTCAGCTCCAAGATCACGGATGCTGTCATATTTTCTAGGGAAACAACACGCATTGAATAAATATAGGTAATGGGTTGCATTTTCTGCTAATCGTGAGGAGCAGTGAAAAGCATGCTCCAGTTCTCACTCTATGATAAAAAATTGTTGACATCACTTTGCAGTTTTAGGCAGTCAGAAAGGTTGTTGATTTCATTGATACATTAAGAGTCATCTTCAAAAAGTGCAACCATAGAGTTAGAACCAACATTGTCTGGTAAATCATTAATGTATATTAATTAACAACATTAGCCTCAGTACTGAACCCTGAGGTACTCTGGACGATACATTACACCACTGTGAATTTGCGCCCTCTACAACGACTCTTACTTATTCAGCGTATTTGTTTACAGCGTATTTGTTTGCTATCAGTACTCTGGCTGGTGTCCATATAGTCAGTGGGCTAGACGGGGTCTACGTGCACCCCCACAGGATAACAAACCTATATTTTTCAGAAGCCTTGGGATCCCTAGAATACGAAATGGAATTTTAACAGAACAAAATAGGGACGCAATAGCTGTTATGGTCATGTTTGAAGGGTACCGCAAAATCACCATTTTCCAACGCAAATGCATTTTCGTCAAGTCTGTCTTCTTGTAAGTCATGTGCTGAGCTTATTTTCAATATACCTTAGTTGTTTGGTATCATTAAAAAGGCAATTTATTCGTCGTTAAGATGACATATTGTACTATGCAATATCTTCTACAGTTTTTGTGAAATATGACCAAAACTTACCCCATACCCCAAAATTTAACATTGCAAATTACAGTAAATCTCAAATTCTACCAATTGTTTAGCTTGGCATAATAAAAAAAAGGAATGCTTTGTATGGAACCTTATTTATTTGATAGAAAGACATGTCAGAAATATCAAATAGACTTTTAACAGAAAAAATTATTGGGACTCTACAGCTGTAACAGTCATATTTTGAAGGCTACCGCAAAATCACAGTGTTGCAGATTTGCATGCATTTTTGTTTATATCTGTCTTCATATAAGTCATCTGCTGAGCTTGTTTTTGAATATAACCTCATGTGTTAGGTATCATTAGAAAACTAATTTACTAATCTTCAAAATGACATATTGTAACATGCAATATTTATTATAGTTTTCATGAAATATGGCCAAACGTTACCCAATATCCCAAAGTTTACATGGAAAATTGCAGTCAAAGCTAAAATCAAATTCTTAATACTTTTTGTTATTTATTTATTTAGATAGACCAACGGGCATAAAGCCCATTTACAGGCACCTCGGAATAAAACTTAACATATAAAAAAGAAAACTATGCGCAAAAAAATAAACGTGACATCACAATCATAACTAACTAACAAACTAACTAACTAACACGTAGTTAAAAACAACAATCAAGGAAACTAGTAAAAACATGCACCCTGCAGCGCATGCCGAAAAGTGAAAATGTAACTATTACGCAGCTGTCTGCATGGTACGTTAAAAGGTATTTTGTACAAAATGGACGAGCAATTATAATGTGCATTGACAAGTTTGAAAACAAAAGTGCCATCTAAAAATTTACGCCTCCTTACCAGTGGGGGAAGCTTAAACCTGGCACTGAGAGAATAATACTCTGCTGAAGTATATTGCAGATTTGATTTAAAGCATAAAAATTTAATAAACTTTTGCTGCACTCGTTCGATTTTATCAATTTGTGTTACTTGCCATGGAGACCATATAACACTGCAGTATTCTAGGTGGCTTCTCACGTGGCTCACATACAAAGACCTCAGAGTAGAAATATTTGAAAAGTTAGCGCATGTACGCTTAATAAAACCCATCATTCTAAAAGCTTTTCTAACAATACTATCAATGTGAGTATTAAAACACATGTTCGAGGTAAGAAGAATACCAAGATCTTTAACACTATGAACGCGGGCTAGTGGCTCACCAGCAATACTGTAATTGTAGGTGATCCGTTTCTTTTTGTTTGTAAATGTAATGATGCTGCACTTCCCGACATTAAGCTTTAATTTCCATGTATTGCACCATTTGTAAATGTTATCAATGTCTGCTTGGAGGGAAATACAATGACTTTGTGTGCTAATTGTGCGATAAATTTTAGCGTCGTCAGCATACATTGAGCACAGTGATGATCCATGGCAATGAACAATGTCTGGCATGTCGTTGACATACAGAATGAACAAAAGTGGCCCAATTAACGAACCTTGGGGTACACCTGACGTGACATCACATGGTGATGACATGTGACCATTGATAACTACACGTTGTGTTCTGTTACGGAGGTACGATGTAAGCCAGGACAAAACGCTGCCGGTGAAACCATATCTGCTCAGTTTATGTGACAATAAGGAATGTGATACAGTGTCGAAAGCCTTACTGAAATCAGTATAAATGCTGTCAACTTGATATTTCTGATCGATGGCTTCTGTAATAAAATCAACATAACTTACTAAATTTGTTTGAGTTGACCGACCTTTCATAAATCCATGTTGGGATTCTGAAATATATTCCCTGACATGGGGAAACAGGCGAGCATAAACTACTTTCTCAAAAACTTTAGAAACTAATGGCAAAAGAGATATTGGACGGTAGTTAACTACCTTTGATTTGTCGCCTGATTTATAAACTGGTGTAACATTTGTAACTTTGAATGCTTGAGGAAAGACTCCCAAATGCAAAGACCTGTTGAAAACGATACATGAAATAGCAAGTTCATGAAGTAGCAAGTTCATGAGAACATGCTTTCAGGATGACACCAGACAGAAGATCTGGCCCTACTGCTTTGTTAACATCAATACTATTTAGCTCATGTAGAACATCCTGATAACTTAATGATATGTTTGAAAGTTGTCTGTAATCCTAGGATGAAATGGTGGAAATTGATTCTCAATACTTTCATCATCTAATGTAAAAACAGATTGAAAAAAATATATTAAATGCATTAGCAATAGCGTCAGGAGTATCAGCTAGTGTGTCATGCAGATACACACTGCTGGGCAATGAACTATTTTTATATTTTATACGGACAAAACTCCAGAAGCGTTTGGAATTGTCTTTGATTTCAGATTCAATTTGAGCCATATACTCGGAGAACTTGACTTTTTTGGCTCTAGAAAAAGCGGCCCTTAAACGAGAAAACAATTCTTTGTTCTCGGTACTGCGTGATTTTTTGAATTGCCGCCACGCATGTTCTTTGTCCCGAAGTAAACAGATAAGGTCGTTGTCAAACCAAGGAGGGTATTTTCTTCTACAGATATTAACTTTTGGTACACTTTCATTGATTGCGGAGAATAGAAGATCATAGAAAAGTTGTACACAGTCGTCGAGTGTCGGAGTACTGTCAATAAGGCACCAAGGTATCGACGAGAGTAAACGACGAAGATGTTCAAAATCAGCTTTCTTGTAATTGTAAACTGTGCGGTTATTCTGTTGGTGCTTAGTGTTCTTGTTCACGTACACATCACAAACTATAGCCTTGTGGATGGATTTAATGGCTGGGTGAATGCAAGTAGTCTCCAAACTGTCAGAAGAACAGAACACAAGATCTAGGAAATTCCCATTACAGGTGTTTTTGTCAAGAAGTTGTAACAATTCATGCTGATGAACAACGCAGTGAATGAAACGATCATTGCGCGTAGAAGGAGGATAGTTGGGTACAAGAAGACCATTTTCAGATTTATTCCATATGATGTCACGAAAGTTAAAATCGCCAATCATAATTATGGTATCGTCTGGGCACATGACTGAAGCTACCAAATCAAGAGAGTTCTACAAATATTTTAGCAAGACACAAAAATCTGGCTGTTTTTGCGATTAAATCTGTTTTATTCGGTACAGGGACATGTAAGAAATATGATATAGACTTATAACAGAAACATTATTGGCACTCTACAGCTGTAACAGTCATATTTTGAAGGCTACCGCAAAACCACAGTGTTGCAGATTTGCATGCATTTTTGTTAAACTTGTCTTCATATAGGTCATCTGCTGAGCTTGATTTTGAATATAACATCACTTGTTAGGTATCATTAGAAAGATAATTTACTAATCTTTAAAATGACATATTGTTACATGCAATATCTTGTATATTTTTCATGATATATGACCAAAACTTACCCCATACCCCAAAGTTTACATTGAAAATTGCAGTCATAGCTAAAATAAAATTCTACCATTTTTTAACCTAGACATATAAAATCCGTCCGTTTTTGCTTTAAATCTGTTTTATATGGTACAAGGAAATGTCAAAAATATCAAATAGACTTTTAACAGAAAAAATATTGTGACTCGACAGCTGTAACAGTCATATTTTGAAGGCTACCGCAAAATCACAGTGTTGCAGATTTGCATGCATTTTTGATAAACCTGTCTCCCTTTAAGTCATCTGCTGAGCTTGTTTTTGAATATAACCTCATGTGTTAGGTATCATTAGAAAACTAATTTACTAATCTTTAAAATGACATATATTAACATGCATATCTATTATAGTTTTTATGAAATATGACCAAAACTTACCCAATACCCCAAAGTTTACATTGAAAATTGCAGTAATAGCTAAAATAAAATTCTACCATTTTATAGCTGGACATATAAAATCAGGCATTTTTTGTATAAAATCTATTTCATATGGTAATGGGTCACGTCAGAAATATTAAATAGACTTTTAACAGAAAAAAAATTGAAATTCTGTAATTGTAACAGTCATATTTTCAAGGGTACAGCAAAATCTCAGTATTCCTGACTTGCGTTCATTTTTGTTGAATCTATCTTCTTGTAAGTCATCTGCTGAGCTTTTTATAGAATTTGAGATTTACTGTAATTTGCAATGTTAAATTTTGGGGTATGGGGTAAGTTTTGGTCATATTTCACAAAAACTGTAGAAGATATTTTATAGTACAATATGTTATCCTAAAGACAAATAAATTCCCTTTCTAATGATACCAAACAAATAAGGTTATGTTAAAAAGTAAGCTCAGCACATGACTTACAAGAAGACAGATTTGACGAAGATGCATTTGGGTTGGAAAAACATGACCATAACAGCTATTGCGTCCCTATATTTGTTCTGTTAAAATTCCATTTCGTATTCTAGGGATCCCAAGGCTTCTGAAAAATACAGGTTTGTTATCCTGGTGGGGGGGGGGGTTGCACGTAGACCCTCTAGCCCAAGGCCTAATAATCTGTTGTAGGATATTTCTGAGGTCATCCCCTATAGAGTTACGGCTGCGGCAATGCTGAACAGACTGCTTTACGGTCACAGGGTAATGATGGGTGACTAGCTGACCCTTAGTCTATTGCCGTTAGCAGGGTCAGGACAACGCGTTCGAGTCATGTGTACAAAGCCACAACGTATTCTTCCCATTCTTGGCTCCGATACAGTCCCTCATTATTAAGTTGGGATACGCGACTGGAACCAACGTGTCGGCGTCTTTCCATACAGCTTCATACATGTGTGTGAACGTTCTTCCCCTTACGCTTTTTGCTTGTGCATGAGACAAGGTCACTTAAATTTTCTATAACCTCAGCCACACCCACACACACGCGCCAGCGCCCTCCCCCCCCCAAAAAAAAACCAAAAAACCGATTTGGGTCAGATCAAAGTGTGATAGCAGTCAGAAATTGTTTACAGTAAAATGCATACATTGATTGAGAAAAATTCATAGTGAGACAAACTTAAAATGTTGTTTCCAAATATGGCACTGGTATGTCTTTATACAATGTCCATTGATTTATCTCTTCGTAAATTCTTTAGAGTTATTGGCGAGTAAACGTATTTATACTTATTCAACCAATCTCCTCTTCCACGTACGAATTGTTGTAATATTCAGATACCATTAGGTGTTGTCGTCGACATATACATAGAAATGACACAGGTGGATTGTTCGCAGCTGTTGTAGCTAGATGTATAATGATGAAATATATATTTGCTGGAATTAATGTCGTCTTGTTGGTTGAGCACTGAGATTTTCCCATAACCGCACAGTGACATATTGCTTTAGTGAGAGGTTAAGAGATTACTATAACAGAGGAGAAAAGTATCACGTGTTCCTCAGTCCTACCATAACTCTTAGATTGTGTTGTAAAGCTACATCTATTCGTTAATAGCTTACCTTGAAAAAAAGAGCAAATAAAAATACGGAAGCCTTTATGATGGCTATTTACGCAGTATGCGAATGGGGCGTTGAACGTCAAAGTCACAAATATCGACATCTACAGAGCTGGCTTTTGAAATTTTACCTTTCAAGAGGGCAATGGAGTCAAAAGGTAATATATGTTTGAAATACCTTCAATAAATTTCGCAAAATTTCAAAATTCAAAACTTTACTTGATTTGGTTTTTGAGACTTATCTATGGAATGGCATATATTCTTTATTAAAAAAAATATTAAATGGACGAAATGTATGGTATTATTATGATATATATAAGACGATATTATGGTGTCAACATGAGGGCGGCATAAAAACACTGTTATTCATCAGGAGATCAAATCATCAGATATCCGAGGAAGACAAAAGAAGAATTTCGAGAAACAATTCAAGCTTTTTTTCTGTAGTTATGACTTTTTGGGCTCTTTTTGCAAATGCGACACAAACTTGTTGAATGTCCACAAGAAGCGTGGCACACGCCAAGCTCTTCAAGCGTTGCCAACGCTTAATAGGACGTATGCAGTTTTTCGCTTCTAGCTCGACTGTTCTGTGTCTTTTTAGCTCACGTGTGTAAACACGTGGGCTAATGTCATAGCTATGTCTGTCTATCTGTCCATGTGTGTGTGTATGTTTGTATGTGTGTTTGTCTGTCTGTCTGTCTGTCTGTCTGTCTGTTTACACGATAATTCAAAAACGCCTGAACGGATTTAAGTCAGATTCGGTACACAGGTACCATATGCTACTTGCAAGAACTGATTTGATTTTGGTTAGTGTGACTTGCATATTAATGAAGTTATGCGATATCGTTTTTTTCCGTACAATGGTTTCCCTAGGAGACGGGAATGACAGTGTAGACATATATCAAGACATACTGCACAAAATTTCATGACACTTTTCACAGATGATAGTCTCAGAACATTATGATGATACTGTGATTGTCATGTCAATTATCTTCTCATTTGCATATTTAACGAACTTTGACGACTTTTTATTGGTGAGATAACTCTGAAATTCCTGCACCAAACTTGATGATACTTGCAACAAATATTGATCTGATATATATCTTATTGTACTTAGAAGCATTTGGCAGTGTCAACTTTAACAAATGGCTCATTTGCATATTTTATGAAGTTTTGTAATTAGTCATATAACTCCGATATAACTTCACCAAATGTGATGAAATCTGCTGCAGATACTGATCTGACAGATATCTAACTGTAGTGTAAAGCATTTAGTAGTGTAAAATTAATTAAGGGTTCATTTGCATATTTAATGAACTTTGTAATTAGTGATATTACTCCAAAATTACAGCGTTAAAGTTGATGAAATGTGCTACAGATGTTGATCTGATAAATATCCAATTGTACTGAGAAGCATTGAGCAGTGTCAAATTAAGAATTAGCTCATTTGCGTATTTCATGAAGTTTTATAATTAGTCATATAACTCCGAAATGACTGCATCAAACGTCATGAAAACTGCTGCATATATTGATTCGACAGATATCTTACTGTGTTGTAAAGCATTTAGTAGTGTAAAGTTAATTAAGGGTTCATTTGCATATTTAATAAAGTTTGTAATTAGGTATAACTCTGAAATTACGTCACTAAATTTTGTGAAACGTGCGACAGAAATTGATATGATATATATTTATTTGAACTATGAATCATTGGTTTAATTTAGGGTTTAATTGCATATTTAATGAACTTTGTAATTAGTGACATTACTCTAAAGTTACAGCACTAAATAAAATAAAACGTGCTACAAATGTTGATCTGATGGATATCTAATTGTCTCAAGAACCATTGAGCAGTGTCAAGTTAATTAACAGCTCCTTTGCATATTAAATAAAGTTTTGTAATTAGTTATTAAACTCTGAGAGTACTGTGCGAAGTTGACAAAACCTGCTACATATAGTGATAACATATATCTTATTGTTCTGTGAAGGGATTTATGAACCTGCTGTAAAAAAAGTGAGCATATTCAGTTCATATCTGGTTTCCATATTCCCTTGATTCAGGATGATGTTGATGGAACATTTTTGTCACCAAGTATAGTAAAGGTTGGGCGAAACATAAAGAAGCCATGCTTCGCTTATGTGCAGCGTATGACAACCTCTGACCAATACTGCGCCAGAGAATCAATATATGACTTGTCGATGAAAATGATTATGACTTATAAATCACTTCGCAACAGTATGAGCGATAAAAGCTCAACAATGCAATCGCAAAATGAGTAAGACTACTTTCATGTGCTCAATTTAGCGCAATTTATATAATTTATATATTTCACACAAAAACAAACTCTAACAGACAAAGTGCATTTTCACCCTTCACTTTTCTCTGGATCCTCACAAATATCTAACCAACCCATTTTTCATTTACACCAGCGCTACCCCCCTCGGTTTTTTTTTAAATTTGGATTTACCACTACAATAGACCCCCTGTTTTCACCTCAGCGATTTTTCTCTGGATGTTACTCCCCCCTCGTTTTTTCAATAGCCCAGATTTTTTTCTGGATGTACCCCTTCCCCTTTTATTGACCCCGGTCATTTTTTCTCTATCTACCACAGTACCCTATCCCTGTTTATTTTACCCCTAGCAATTTTTTTTAGCTTAGATGAAACCCCCCTCGTTTTTTAACCCCTGTGATTTTATTTTCTTGATCGTCACAAATATTTAAAATAATTTTGAAACAATCGGCACATGGTAAAAATCACTGTGCTGGAATTTCTGAAGTTAAAGATAAACGAACTAAGGTAGTAAAAATGGGGTGAATTTTCTTGAGAAAAATTTGCAAGTCTTCTGTTATGGCTCGACAGAAATCTGTAAGCGAAAAAATAAACAGTTCTTGGCCCAAAATTGGGACAGTTCTGAAACGGCGATAAACAAACAAACAAGCATTTGAATAAATAAATTCGCGGCTCATGTGAACTGTATCTCCGTTCATCTCTTTCACCGCCTGGTGGCGCCTCATACATATCATGTAACACTATAAAACTATCATAGTTTGCCCTCCATGAGCATTTATGTGACTTTTAAGAAGTTACCTATATTATGCAAACGACAAACATTCGTGTAAACATTAGCAGTGTTATACTGTGCGTCTCTTACTTCCATCTTGTGACGCGTTTGAGCGACATTTTGTGCCATATAGGTAAGTGTACAAACTGTACATTTTTCAGAGATGCAATTCATATCGAATTGTCTCAAAGCACACAACGGGTAAAGATGTATCTGAAATATCAGTAACGAGGCACATATGTGGCTTGTGTGTAAGGTTATCTTGCCATGCGAACGTACTTAAATGGCTGTACACTTGTTGAAGGAATTTCACAAACTTTAAATATTTTATAGCTGAAAATACGGAAGCGGTGCTGTGGCGTATCGTTCGGGATCAGATCTACAGTTTTTTTTGTATTAAGACGCCGATCAGTGTCGCTGATTTAGTTGCTAAAGATTGAAATATCTTAATCTTTGAATAAATAAACCTGTATCCACTTTATAACTGACTAACTACAACTCTTCTGCTACTTATACTTACTACCTCGAATATGAGAACATGTGTTTTCAATCCTATTTTTATGAGCCGTCGACGGTTTGATCTGTGTCTAATGTTAACCTTTGCCCTCTTAGCGTATAGTATATTGAAAACTTAAATGGCCAAAAAGTTCACAACCCGAACACTGACCGTATCCATGCGTGCCACGGTTCACGGAGTACTGCTGAAAGTGCACCTAAAAGCCAATGACTTGAGTAGGAATAAAACGCAAGTCAAAAGTCGGGGTGAAAATACCGCATTTTTTCAAATTTTGGTCGGTCAAAATTTTACATAAGGCTTATGGGGAGGAAAGCTTAAGCTCCATTATATTATGTGTAATACATTTCCTATGGTAGTCAACAGGAACTGCACGTGATCACGAGGCGAAGTCCAGGTACATGGTGTTCAAAAACTTGACTTTTTCAAACCTTGCCTGTAACATTTGACGAATTTGTGACAAAATTGATCATCATGTATTGGTCATAAACAACAAAGGGTTCGTCAATATTTACAGCTGTGTAATTGAACTAATTGAAGAAGCGAGCGTTCACATTATGTTTGTCGTTTCTATATCATCGGTTCTGCGAAGGAGAAAATCGTTTCTTATGCCAATGGCGATGCCATCCTCTCGTCAGGACTAGAATTATTTAACCGTGTCGAAAACCAGGTAGCAGTACAAGAACATTCAAAGCTGTTGTCGAACCTTACAGCGCCCTGATCAAAATTAACCGTTTAGATAATGAAGACAGGCACACATTTTTGTCGTAACAGAAAGGGAAAGAAGCTGGATCTGACGACGAGTGCTGATGTATAACTGAAACGTATTTATTGAATACGGAACCATAACTAGGCCTACAGGCCCCCAGCCGCTGATACATGAGTCTTAGTTGGTCCCTAGTTCCTGGTTTCGGTCACTCCACTAGAGAGAGTGATCGTGGTCCAAAGTTCTAGTTTCGGTCAAAGTTCTAGTTTCTGAGTGAATGTCCTGTCTCGGTCACTCCACAAGAGAGTGACCGTGGTTATCAGTCCTCCAGTCTCCTTGTTATGAGTTTTTCCTGTGCGTTAGTGTCCATTTATACAGTATCTTGGCTATGACGGATGCTGACGCCATAAAGAATACAATAATACAATACTTTGATTTACCGACATTAGAAAAGATTACAAAGTAGAAATTATCACATGCCCGTGCATGGCTTGCTACAATTCTTTGTTTTAAACCCACGCCATGAATAAATTAAAATGATAACAACGGCTCAATATTACGATAGGTTGAAACACAATAGAACATGGGGTAGTACGCAAAATACCTCCATGAGAAAATAAGTTACTGGGTAATTCTTTCAAATGTGTAAATGAGCGAGATCATGTTGTCGATATGTGCTGGTATTTCGTGGCGCCAACATTGTTAAAGTCCAAACAAAGAAACGTCAGCTTGATCACTTGCGTCCCAAAACGCTAATGTATTGTGAGCGTGAAATTTTACTATTCTGTGCGCCAATTTGGAAGATTATGACATTTTGATGAAAACAACACTGGATGATTTCTCCGAGCTATAAACAATAAGATAGTGTCGTCTGAAGGGTTATCTATTTCTACTTCTATTAAGAAAAACGTCATGAAAATCTACCCCATAGAAATAGAAAAGCACCTAGTTGGTCACTCTAAAGTACAACTACGTCAATCAGTCGCTATTGCAGACGAGAAATTTGTGAATGAGGTTTGTCTGTGTGTGGCACTTCGACCGGGCGTTGTGTGTGTCTTGAAGGAAAAGCTAGATGAACTTTACATTCTAAAACATATCCTTTTCTTTGATAGCTTCCCTACTACAGAGACAGGGAAAATCCCTACCAAGAAGGTGGCAGAAATGGCAGCCGAAAGACTGGATATATGAAGAAAGGGCAACTCGTGTTGTATATCAGTAGCTGCTGCTTGCCATTGTCCTGATAAAAATGAATACAACCCGGTTATCAGAGATAACGGAACTGAAACCATCAATAATGACTCTATAATTCATCAGAACGAACCCAGTCTGTGATATTGCATGTTACTCATCATTTGAAATTATTGATAGCATTGAATTTTCAAGTGATTGATTATCCCCGCGGCGGCTTTTACGAATTCTAAGAAATGATTGGAACTGTAGAGCATTCTAGTGCATGATTTTTTGCTGAGTTGAATTTTTATGAATTTCGTTTTACAGTTTTTTTTCAAGTTTGATTTGGAGTTTGAGCGCGGACGTCTTTCGATTATATTGCCCTGTCGATGGACGAGTCCAGACTGTCGGGCAGCCCGATGATTGTAGTTATTTTCGTCTTTTTAAAATTATTCTTGGTGATTAAAAAATGACCTTGACAGTAACCTTACACAAAGCCATATGGTTAAAATGATAAAATTGGTTTATTTTCCGGACTTTGAAGTAAGTGTTTGTCTTTCATTGAGTGATGTGTAGTTTCAACCTGGCGTCGAGGCTGGACCACCTCGTTATCTTTTGATAGATCTAATTAGTCCGTCTTGCAATACACTTAAGTGGGAGGGAACTTTCTCCGCTTTGCTTCTGCAGATTTATCTTTTAGTAATTATAGACATATGAAAGTCATGACAATATGCAGAATTACAAATGATTTAACTTGTACACTTTCTACACGCTGCGCACTTCTTACCTTTACACCTCGCACTCGCACTTTTTTGCTTAGATACAGAGATGTATATTTCGCTCACTGCTTAGCAGTTAGAGCACTCTGAGATTGTTGGGCAGCCTCTTGCGTAATATAAGGGGCGTTCACTGTTGGCACTATGCTTCGCTCATGGTACGTGTTGCCGTTCGAGCACTCTTGTGAGTCCATATTTTCAATCCTCGACAATGTGTAAGCGTACGCTCTGTACCCGAGTTCAGAGGTTGCCATAAAGCCATTATGGTGATAACCGGGAGGGCACATTGTATACATTTTGTGTATATATATATATATATATATATATATATATATATATATATATATATATATATATATATATATATATATATATATATATATATATATATATATATATATATATATATATATATATATATATATTGCTAGTCAGTCAGTCAGTCAGTTAGTTAGTTAGTTAGATAGTTAGTTAGTCAGTCAGTTAGTTAGTTAGTTAGTATTTTAGCTCCCGTGGTAGATATGTAAGAGCTGTGCAGGGACGAGAAATCTTTCCTGCATTAGCTTCACAGTCACTGTAGCTTTCTTTTCATCATGCGTCTGTCACGATCATATCATATTATCATAGAGGACAATGCAAAGACATCGCCGAAAGAAAACCGCTAAATGCTAAACAGATAATGAGGTACTTGCACTGTGCCGAGATTATTGATAGGTAAAAGTCTCATTTGATTAGTATTTTGTTGAACCAGTTCCTAAGGAAGCGAATGGCTCGCTTTTTATCCAGGAGGACCTATGCATGAATAAATGAGAGTAACGGGTTTGTAGGAAAATGTACAGAAAGACGATGACTAAGAAACTAGGCTTAAACGATTAATAAGTTACACCTGAATGCTTTTGGAATTTCTTTGTGCTGTATTGCAGAACAAACCATTGTGAGGAAGACAATTGCTGCACAATTTTGTGGCAACACATTGAAATTCAATAAAGTGTCTTGATTTTCCCAGACAATTGCAAACTGGCTTAGAAAGTGCATAGGTACCAGATAACTAAGTCGTAAGCTGGATAAATTTGCCATGAAGAAGTGAAATTATTCGGATACTCGCAGCAGATATGGAAAATCATCTATTTGAGTGGTTGAAGCTGGGCTTTGTTCTACCCCTGGTAGCTTTTCAGGTTTTTGAGATCCAACAAATCCACACAATCTGTTCTACCTTGCTGGCAAAGACACAAAAGGTGGACTCAATGTTTTCGGATGATTAGGCATCACTTGAAAGATGCGATGTTTTGTTTCAAAAATATTGCAACCATGGAAAAGGAAATTAGTCTTGCCTTGCCTAAAGCCAAGTTATACTAACGCCAATACTAACGTCTGCCGATAACGAATAATTTCCTGATGTTGTCTTAGAACTAGCGAATCATATCTTAACCCATTTCGTCTATGTAATAACCACGTGCACGTATCGGTAGAAATATTTCAACTTAGGGTATTGCTTTATTGGAAACACAGATGAAGGTGCTTAGTCCCGAGTTGATACAGCATTGAAAATGCGTTGCACATGTTATCTTTCCTGCACTGTCTAAGGTCAAATCCATGCACTGAATTACACGTTCAAATCAAAACTAATGGATCGCAACTTCCAAATTAAGTTGTGAACGTACGCCGAAGGAGACCTCTACGTTCGTTATCAAAAACGCATTGGCAATGCCTATGAAGCTGGTCAAGCTATTGTTATCAAATCACGTGTTCTTGACAACAACGTTAACCCGATAAGCGTCACCGGCGATACAATCTTCGGGTCGTTGAGGCACACATAATTACAGTTTAACGCGCTTCTGCGTACAACGTACTTACGAGTCAATTTTAGGTGAGTGCATAATCTTTTATTTGCGTTCGGACTCCCCATAACACACAATGACCAAATTTAACATGTGCCAAGAAGAATGATGGTACAGGCGAATATGTGCCTACACTTTGTTGTGTATATCGATATTACATATAATGTAGGTCGACAGAAGCATTACATGAAGGTATCTGGCACCACTGCTATTGGCAATGGCAATGCAGTACGTCCATTGAAAATAATGTGTATAATCATACTTGTGAGGTTAAAGTGTAATATTCTATCCCTTAACTTGAATGGTACTTGCAAAACTGAAATTTTATTCACATGTCTATTGACGTTAGATCTTTTGTCCCTTGTTTTGTTCACGTTACGTTTTTCCCCGGGTAATGAACGGCTTTAATCTTAGCTTGTGTTTGCTTGCTATCAATACGCAAGCTTGTGTTGATGTGCTATTATCTGCTGTAGGATCATTCCGAGGTCACCCCAAGTCAGAGTTATGCCTTCGACCATGCTGAACAGACTGCTTTACACGGTCACCAGGATAATAAGTGTAAACATGTTGACCTTTAGTCCAGTGCCCTAGCAGTGTACATGTCAACATAAGGCGATCAACTCATGTGTTGAATCCTTCCAAGTGTTCTTTCCATTGCTATTGTAAGAGCAATCCCTTATACTTCATCGACTTTTCTCTTCAGCTTCATACATATAATGTTTACGTCTTTACGAATGTGCTTCGCGTTTACGTTTTCTGCCAGTGCACAAGATGATGCCATTTAAATTTTCTATAACCCCACTCCTCTCCCTCCCGAACTTGAATCAGATCGTATTGTGACAGTGATTCGAAGGTGTTTACAGTCAAATGCTTACATTCATCGCGAGAAATGCGCAGTAAAACAAACTGAAAATACCGTATCTTATTTTTTTTCCATTATAGCATTGGTAAGCCTTTGTCACATCCGCATGGCTCGTTGCAACTTGTTTTGAGTGATGAGCAAACCTATTAATAATTATTCGCCCGAACCTCTCAAAGCTCGTTACAATGCATTGTGGCGTCGTCAAGATTTACAGAAATGACACAAAGTGGACTGTTCACTGTTATGGTAGCTGGGAAACGTCAGCGCGTTGGTTGAGTAACAAGATTCGTTCCATAACCTCGCACTGATATGGAATTTAGTTTCCGTCTGAAGATAAACGACTTCTATGAGCGAGGAGAAAAGTATCACTTTTTCCTAAACTCCTGCCCTTAAATCTTACGTTTTGTAAAAGAACTGCAGCTTCGATTTGTTGTTAACTCGCAAAACACTAACATAATATGCAAGCCTTTCAAATGTGAATTTATACACTTGGTGGCTGCGGTGTTGAATGGGAAAGACACACATATGTACAACTAGAGGTAGGAGCAAACGACGTTGAATTTATTTCATGGCTCGACACGTCTTGAATAGTTTAAAGCATCCTCAATGTTAGGGACATACAGATTAAGCAACAATGCTCCTCGGAGACAAATATTTGTACTTCCTTATTTCACATTTCGCATTCCAAATGTTGCTCATTTTCAGGTAATATTATAATTGCCTTAATACAATTGGGTTTATGTGACGAGTGCAGGTGACAATTTGCTCCACGCCATGAGGGTAGATTGTCTCCTGCTGCAAAGGCAGATAAACGCATGTGTTCAGACAATGTTTTTATTACATGCTTCTTCATATGACATTTAGTTACATGCAGGGCATTTTCAAACAATTTTATTATTATCGACCAGCATCAAACAGATTTTAACGAAAAGTCAAAATAACAGTATGAGAATGGACATTTTGCATCTAGCGTTAAGTGTCTACTTTGACGTCGAAAACGTCGAAGGGTTTCACCGGACTATGGAAACCGGTCAGTACATCGATCACAGGGTCCGCTAACTTCCCTGGTGTTACTATTCAAATCAATGCACTGATTTGCACTCACATCAAGGCATAAAATAAGGCCCCATTTCATCAAAATGTGAATGCTGTCCCATTCCTTTTATAATCTTAATTTTAAGAAGAACTGCTAGAAAGCTTCCCTGAAAGAAGTCTAAGAACAAATCTCATACTTCCCCATGTCAATGGCGGAATACTGCGCGTACACTAAAATTCTCCACATTAACTGCTCTGAGAACTTTTTGTTCAGACAAATAGTAAAAATCAGCACATTACGACAGGAGTTTTGGATAGCAAAAATATCGTCCATTTTTTTGAACAGAACCTCTTTCTTGAGAAATTAAAAACAGCCTTGTTGCTGATGAGGGTATATGCCCTAAATCGTGTGCAGACGTGGCCAGGTACATTGTTTGTTATAATTTACAGCGATGGTAATAGCCATATGTTAAACTGAAGCCTTTCCTCCAATCGGACTACACGAAATGTACAATGAATCATGATCTCAATGTTTACACAGTAATGTACATTGGTCATCCTTTAATTACCAATGTCCATACATCAATTTAATCATACATAGATTTGAAAATGATAAGAAACATGACGGGACACTCCTATCTAAAAAACAGTGCAAAAATACCCGACTTATGAGCCAGGAAGTCGGGTACTTTCAACCTAATTAAAATGGTTTGCCATATTGTAAGTTGTTCACTATGTGTGCGATTAGAGATAACGATAAGTGATTGTGTAGGGCAAAGTTCAACGCCTCATACAATTTACTCTTATAGACAATCATTTGCCCTTGAAGTTGTCGACTCAGATATTGCATATAATCAGTGCAGAAAGGGGGCTAAACATGCTCTGTTTTTTAACGCAAGTGTCCCGTAATGATAACATTTCACGAATAATGTAGTGGGTAGATGTGATTCAACGCTTTATAGGTAATTTGTAAGACTGATATTTTCTCTGTTCTTTTCCAGTTGTCGTAATTAAGCATCTGCTTTGAGAGAGACAATGGCTGGCCAAATTCTTGCATCGACCACAAAACTGACGTACAGTTATTGTCACACACCATGTCAACGACGATTTTGTGGCAAGACCATTGGTCAAGTATTCGATATGACCAGCGACAGGTATCCAGAGAGAGAAGCAATAACTTACTACCCAAAGAATGGTGACGTCATACGCATAAGCTTCAGGGATTTGAGACGTCAAGTTGATGGGTTCGCCGAGGGGCTGATACAGCTGGGTCTTCAGAAAGGTGAAAAGTTAGGAATAGTTGTTGGCAGAAGATACGAGCACATTGTGGCTTATTTGGGTGCTGTTAAAGCAGGTCTTGTCGCCATTCGGCATTTTACTTTCTTGAAAGCTAGTCAACTGATACAACAAATAAACAAAGTTGGCTGTGCTGCGTTGGTCATTGAGGGCGATACTCTAGCTAGTATCCGTGAATTGGTTCCGTGCGTTGAAACCAGCGTTCGAAATTCACGCTAACCCGCTAGCCCCAGACCAGCTGTTTTCATGCCGGGCCAGTAAGTTGTGAAAGAAGCAGACCCGAGTGTCCTGCTCTAAATAAAGAAGGGGTCAGCAATTTTTAATACTCTTACCCTATTCTGTTAAATTCTCAAGTAATCAAACCGCAAAATTTAGGAAAAAAATTGGCAGGTAAAATCTCAAAAGATCGAACGGTGAAATTACTTAGCGAAAGCCTTTACAGCTACGCATTTCTCGCGACTTGCGAGATTGATGGCGCTACTCAACATCTTCCATTTGTTACGCGTTGGGGTCACGTTGGGGTAGGTTCGAGATTTCGTTTAGTCAAAATGGCAGCATTGTTTTGATGAACCTCGCCTCGCGGGTGAATATCAGTAGCGAGAAAGATGTACAGGTATTTGAATATTGAGCCACCTACAGCAGGGCCCCTGTATTTCCCTTCAAGTAAAAATTCCGTATTATGCCCAGGACCAGTTGATTTCCTTTCGGGCCAGTGAATTTTATAAGTTACTGGCCCGCTTGGCCAGTAGCGATTTTGCATGAGTTTCAAACACTGGTTGAAACAGCCAGTGTCCCGTGTCATCTTCAACATCTTGCAAGTGTTCGTTGTTTCATCAATATTGATTCTATGGAACAGCGGGGAGCTTGCCTTTCCCTGAGCAAAGTCATCTCCTCGTGCAACGGCGGCTCTGAGCTGAAGACTTTGGAAAAACAAATTCAGCCAGATGACCCTGCCGCGGTCTACTTCACCACCGGCAGTACTGGCACACCCAAAGCTGTTGTTCACTCTCACGCAGCCCTGGTCGAAAGCTCTATATCTGTATCCGAAATCCATGCACACTCGAATGACAGCAAGCCTGGCTGCCACCACTGCGTCGTGCAAATGTATCAAGTTTCATTTGAAGCATTGTTTGCACCGATGTTAACGCTTGGAGACAGACTTGTATTGCCTGAATCAGTTGATATAGAGACCTTCCTTTACACCCTGGAGAAGGAGAGCTGTACATCTACAGTTATTTATCCTCCCTATGCATTTGAAATCGCCAATCTCGCAGAGAGACACGACTTCTCTTCTTTGAAATTGGCACTTGTCGGTGGAAATATTGTACCCCAGCCCGTCCTCGACAAATTAAAGAAAGTGCTGACTCCAAATATACAAAATACATTTGGGATGACTGAAGCCTTACTTCTAACTTATCATTCTCCCGGCGACCCTAGTGATGGACGAATTCAAACTATTGGTCGGCCTTTTCCACACTCAGAGATTAAACTGACAGATGAGAACTTCCGCACTGTACCTATCAACACCGAAGGCGAAATATGCGTTCGTGGTCCAAACGTATTTCAGTTTTACCTTGGTGAGGAAGACACAACATCGACTGTAAAAAGTCATACAGGGTGGTTTAAGACCGGGGATTTCGGAAAAATGCTCGATGACGGCAGAATCCTGCATCTTGGAAGAAAAGATGACTCTATCATGAAAAACGTGTCAAAAATATATCCTGTTGAAATAGAAAAACACATAATCGGCCACTCCAAAGTGAAACTGTGTCAAGCAGTCGCTGTACCAGACGATAAATTTATCAATGAAATTTGTTTGTGCTTGGTGTTACGACCAGAAGTGAAATGTACGGAAGAAGAAATAATGGAAATATTGAAAACAAACCTCGACGAACGTCGTGTTCCAAAATATGTCCTTTTCTTTGATAGCTTCCCTACAGCAGGGAGCGGCAAAATTTCACGCAAGAAAGTGGCAGAGATGGCGACCGAAAGACTCAAGAAGTAAATAATTAGGCTATGCTCCAAAAATTGCTTGAATCGTTCGGTATCAAGATATTTGACATATGTAATTTAGGAAGGGCTTACGCTTTTCCCAAATTCGAAGGCAGAAAGGTCAAAATCAGAAATTGTTTTCATTTTACACTATATTCTACTTTCCATCTTAAAAAGTAGTCAAAATCTGTCATTAGTACAAATGTTACGAGTCATAATGAGTCAATGACAGTATCTGCAATAACATGCAACGAGTTTATTTCAAGAACAATCGAATCGGGAGCATTTGCCAGTCCAACTTTGCTCAGCCTGTTAGAACTGAATGTTTTCCGTTGTGAGTTCAAGGATTATACATGGCAATCGACATATCTCACACTCAATCAAAATATTCGCGAGAATCGGAAAAGTGGTTTGTGCATGCTGCACTGGTCACAGGTAAAATATTGTTTTACTCAACTCTTAAGACATGTAATTCTCTTACAGCCTCTGGAAAGTGGATCCATGTGGCCGACATTTGCCCTAATTTGCCCTTTGTTATTAGGAGCTAAGTGTTACAAGGCTGTGCGAGATGGAGTCCTGACCGTTGAGGGCACATATTGTGTATAACAGATCGGAAGCTTTGTGATAAACTCGAGAAAGGACGGGTCTAACAAGATTACTTTATATAAAATCATTTATTCTTGTACTTAAGGACGACTATGTCATTAATGTGACACAAGTGACTGTTTTCAAAACTGATTAAACTTCAAGCGTGTTCACTTTGACATATATATATAATATATATATATATATATATATATATATATATATATATATATATATATATATATATATATATTTATATATATATATATATATATATATATATATATATATATATATATATATATATATATATATATATAATATATATATATATATATATATTTGAGCGACATTCAAAGATCCAAAGACATACCCACAGCCAGTTGTCAAAGACATGTTCAGGAGAACTAAATGGTGGTAAGGGCGAAT
The DNA here is from genome assembly GCF_041260155.1 of Ptychodera flava. Classification (NCBI taxonomy): domain Eukaryota; kingdom Metazoa; phylum Hemichordata; class Enteropneusta; family Ptychoderidae; genus Ptychodera; species Ptychodera flava. The sequence continues at coordinate 22,469,457 of NC_091930.1, read as the reverse complement.
ATGCGCCCACACTTTGTTAACATTATTATATTAGTATCCACAATAGTGATCTCGGTGTAGCGGTTTGCGCAGCCGCTTTCGCCTGTGGTAATATATTTCCGAGATTATCCCGCGCTAGAATTACGGTTGTGGCCATAGTGACCTGCAGACTGCAGCTGCTTTAGGGTCATCAGGGTAATAATGACCAATTTGCTGACCTTCAGTTCGTTGCCCTTTGCAGGGTCAGGACAACGCATTCGAGTCGTGTGCCCGAGGCTACAACATGTTTTTTTCTATTCTTGTTTCAAATACAGCCCCTCTTTACGTTGGGGTACGTGGTTGGAACTAATATGTCGGCGTCTTTTCTGTACAGCGTCATGCGTGTGTGAATGTGCTTCGCCTTTACGTTTCTTGCTTGGTCACAAGACAATGTCAATGACATTTTAAGGTCTCCTCCTATCAGGCGACAAGTATATATTTGACTGTCATGTAACACTACACAGCTATACCGACATATAAGCTTACCCACCAAGAGAGCTAAATTGATTAGCATAGAAGCAGTGACAGTCAATTTTTAATATTTTAATCCTTTTTTTGAAATGTACAATGGTTCATAGTATCGGTGTTTACACAAAATGTAATTTCGTCCTCCACTAAGTCTACTCTATACACCGATTCAAACATAGATGAATTTGAAAGTAATATGAATTGAACTTTCATGATCCATGTAGCTACATACAAAATATACACTTTCAGATTTTAATTTTTTTCTCACTTGAACAACTCCTAAGCCCCAGTAAAGTATATTGAAAGCCCTAATATAGGGAAATCCGTCCATGCACAGTAAAGTCATTATTTGCATGATGGGAACGTGACAAGCGTTCTACTTAACCTTCCAAATATCGGGGTTCCTCTGTTTATCGAATATGCTGTAAAATTTCCGTTTGAAATTTGTGAATTGACAAGCCTTGGTAAATATCCTTCAAATACGTGTCTGGGGTTTCCTTAATATGCCTTAGTTTTTTTCGCTATGTACTATTGAAGGTGTTAGACTAAGGTGCTTTTCAAGGAATTGTGATTGTTATGCCGTATAATTTGAATTGAGACTCTGAAAAATTGCAGACTCAGATTTAAAGGATATTACTTAGGCTTGTCAATGCACAAATTCAACAAAGGGAGGAAAACCCGATTTTTGGAAGGTTCAGCAAATGCTTGACACGTGACTATTATGAAAACAATGACTGTGTAATGTGCGTGATCAGGTCTTCCAATATCAGGGCTTTCAGAAAATATATACTTTATTGGGGTTCGGGACCGCTATAACTGAGAAAAAAATTAAAATCTGAAAGTATCTGTTTTTTATGCAGCTACCTTAATGCAGTACAGAGATACCATCGACCAAGTCATAGGAATACATACTTTTTCAAAGATTGATATTCTCTTTATTTTTTCCCCAGCTGTATAATTGGGGAACTGATTTGAGAGATACAATGGCGGCTCATATTCTTTCATCGACCACAAAACTGACACACAGTTATTGTCACACACCAGGTCAAAGACGATTTTGTGGCAAGACCGTTGGTCAAATATTTGATATGACGAGCGAGAGATATCCAGAAAGAGAAGCAATAACTTATTATCCAAAGAATGGTGACGTCATACGCATAAGCTTCCGTAGTCTAAGACATCAAGTCGACAGCTTCGCCAAGGAGCTTATAAAACTTGGCCTACAGAAAGATGAAAAGTTGGGAATAGTGGTTGGCAGAAGATATGAGTACATCGTTGCCTACTTGGGAGCTGTAAAGGCAGGTCTTGTCGCCGTCAGACATTTGCCCCTTCCGAGACCTGATCAACTGATACAGCAAATAAACAAAGTTGGCTGTTCATGCAGCGATGGTTATCGATGGCGATGCTTTAGCAAGCATCCGAGATTTGGTTCCCGCAATTGAAGAATCCAACGTTCCATGTTGTTTTCAGCGTCTTCCGAGTGTTCGTTATTTCATCAATATTGATTCAATGAAAAAGAAGGGAGCTTGCCTTTCCCTGAGCGAAGTCATCTGCTTGTCCGACGGAGGCCCTGAACAACTGCAGAGTTTAGGAAAAGACATCCAACCAGATGACCCAGCTGCAATCTTCTTTACCTCCGGCAGTACTGGAGCATGGAAAGCCGTTGTTCACTCTCACAGCGCCCTCGTCGAAACTGCAATCTCTGTATCCGAAATTCATGCACAAGTAAATGACAAGAACACTGGCTGCCATCTATGTCAAGTGCATATGCCTGTAGTGTCATCTGAGGGTTTGCTTGGACCGATGTTAGCGGTTGGAGACAGGCTTGTTTTTCCTGAATCAGTTGACTTGCAGACATGTCTTTATGCTTTGCAGAAGGAACGTTGTACATCTACACTACTTTATCCATCTCATGTCTTTGAAATTATCAATCTCAAAGGAAAGCATGACTTTTCTTCGTTGAAATTAGCACTCATCAGTGGAACTATTTTACCTAAGCCCATTCTCGATAAACTAAGCAAAGTGCTGACCCCAAATATACAAAACTCATATGGGATGACAGAAGCGTTACTTGTGACATCTCACGTTCCAACTGACCCAGTCGACGGACGAGTCCAAACCGTTGGCCGACCTTTGCCGCATTCAGAAATCAAACTGGTCGATGACAACTTCCGAATTGTACCAGTCAACACGGAGGGAGAAATTTGCGTCCGTGGTCCAAATGTATTTCAGTGTTATCTTGGCGACGAAGACAAGACATCAGCTGCAAAATCACAAACAGGGTGGTTTATGACTGGAGATGTCGGAGTCATGCTCGATGACGGCAGAATTAGGCATCTTGGGAGAAAAGATGATTGTATCAAGAAAAACGTCTTGAAAATATATCCCGTAGAAATTGAGAGGCATTTAGTCGGTAACTCTAAAGTACAACAGTGCCAAGCAGTCGCAATTCCAGACGAGAAATTTGTGAATGAGGTTTGTCTGTGCGTGGTACTGAAACCGGGCGTGATTTGTAGGGAAGAAGAAATAATGGGTATCCTGAAGGAAAGGCTAGACAAACATCATGTTCCGAAGCATATTCTTTTCTTTGATAGCTTCCCTACAACAGGGAGCGGGAAAATCTCGCGCAAGAGGGTGGCAGAAATGGCGGTTGAAAGACTTAATATATGAAGAATTCGGCCATGCTGAAAAATAAGTTCAAATGTGATTTTAAGACATCTCTGTCGATATCTAGTACATAATATTGTCACTTGCTGTAGCTTTTGTTCAGAATGTATCATCCACGAAAGATAGTTCCTTCCATTACCTCAATGATGGCAATATGTCAATTGTATATGAAATGCACTGTTTACTATTGAGTTATCCTACAGATTTAAATTCATTCTTAGGCCATCAACAGATAGATGTGCATAGAAAATATTCCCTGTTCCAGCATATGTAGCAGTTGTCTGTAACTTGAAATTTTTGCCACATTTTTGCGACTTCATTGTAATAGTTATCACCAACATCATGAACATTATTCAATGCAGATTAATTTCCTGAAGTCATTAATTATACACATATGTAATTAGCTGAAATAAAAATACTAAATTTCTATGACTTCTGTCAGTATGTCACCATTTCATATAGCAAGTATTGATTGCCTTTGGTCAATTCCTTGAAGTGTTAATTGCCAAACCGTGACAGCTCTTTAGATATGCAAATTATAAATAAGCTGATATGAAAATGTTTATTTTTAACCAATACAGTAATTATCTCATCAATATACATAATAAGTTTCGGTATAAACTTTTGTAGATCCTTTCAGTCTCTTCCCTTCTTCGGAAAGTTAGTTAAGTATGCATAAAAGCTGGTGTAGAAATACTAAGGACCTTTCAATAATATTGTTATCTGATATGCTAAACAACTTTTATCAGTGTGATATCATAGTATCTCCGATGTGCATAACAAACCTTGATTACGTTTGTCCAGGTCAAGTCAGTTTGAATAAATTACATGTCCTTAAATGGAGAACGTTCGTTAAATATGCTTACTACTTGTTAGCTGTAGTACGAATACTAAATGACTTTCAAAAATGTTGTATCATAGTATCTCCGATGTGCATAACAAACCTTGATTAAGTTTGTCCAGGTCAAGTCAGTTTGAATAAATTACATATCCTTAAATGGAGAACGTTCGTTAAATATGCTTACTACTTGTTAGCTGTAGTACAAATACTAAATGACTTTCAAAAATGTTGTATCTTAGTATCTCCGATGTACATAGCAAGTTTCGCCAACTTTTATCAAGTCAATTCAGGTGTACATCCGTAATTAGGAAAGTTCATTATAAATGACAATTAGCAAATACCAAGCTACTTTATTCAATTGTCCTAATTCAACAGGAATTGTTAGTAATTCAGTTAATGATTCAAATTGGAAGAAAGTTCAAAATGGCCTAGTCACAGGAAGCTTGGCCAAAACTTTCAATTTAAGTGATAATGATGGACGGGAAATATCATATTTGTGGCCAAGAAAAAAACACTGAAACACATATCCTATTTGAGTGTAAATATGTAAAAGAAATCTGGCAGAAACATATATCTTTCTTTGTCAAAAAACATAACTTTGATAACAGTACCAATATCAAGAGATTAGCAATTGCGGGAATTGAAAATGTTAATTATGCAATATCAGACATTATATACTGTATCACTTCCTTTGTAAAATGTTTGGAATTGGAAATTCTGCTACTTTTGTGGATTTTAAAATTTTCTTCAATCTTATATGTTACGGAATTCAAATAATATCTTTCCTCATGGATATGAATACACTATATAAAATGTATTTCAGTTAAAAGATTATGAACAAAATGTAGGATTTTATCACAAAGTGTTTAAGATTTGGAGGAGAAGAATGCATCCTGAACGCATTTATAGGACGATATGGTGTTTTTTTATATTGCTCTTTCTCTTCTTTTTAGTTAAATGACTGATTTTTCAGATAAGTTGCTTTGTGACACAAAGCATATTAAAGACACTCCCAAGAAATACAAACTTTTGTGTAGGTCGTTGAAACACGTTCAGTTATATTCAGGCAAGGCAGTGACGAAAATACACGAGCAGACGATGTAAATACTTTTGAAATGTTTCATTCGTGTTGCAACAAAATGTATATGATGTACATTGTAAAGCATATTGCAATGAACGAGTTACCAAGTTGTACTCACTTTCAGTTTTTCCTAATCAGCTCACAAACTTCATTCTAAGATGATAAATTAGGCATATGGAACATGTAAGGACATAATTCTTTAAGATAAAGTCGTTGATACAACTATACCATATGTATACACATTGCATTGCATTCGTCGAGATGCCGTAGATATGCCAGCTCCGTGCGCGGCGTGAGGTCGATTTTGACCCAATTTTGGTCGGCCTCCAGGCCTGGTTGGTCTCGCAACTTTCCTGAAGAGCTGAGGTTATTATTCATAACACCAAAAATTACTGACTTTATCCACTCCAGCCTATATTTAACATTTAATGGCTTACTTAACATAAACATAAACATTCTTCAAATTGCGAAAATCTGTATCGACATCTTAATAATTACATGGCTTGCTCTGAGATTGCAGCACAACCACCTGGTAAAGTGGAATGGCCAAATAGCGGAATAATATCTAGAAGTGATACCGTTGCAATCACTCCATCGCAACCAACATTCTATGAGTACAGTGCTGAAGAGAGTGAGCAAGGTCCATTTCGGTCGATTTCGTCTCCAGTTACGTAACGTCGTCCAGAAAACTGTCATAACCAAAGTATCCGTGTATGATAAAGGGGTTATTACACGTGACGTGTCCGCTTTTTTGTACACATCACTCGAATACAACGCCACATAGACCAAACTTTTTGTAAGAACATCTAAGAGACTGACTGCGTTTTCCATAAGATAAGTAAAGCTTTATTGTTTGCCGTTTGGTGGTTGTCAAATGTCACCTAAGTTCAATCCACGGTAAGCTTGGTTTAAGATTCGGCTATGACCCTGCTACAAGCTTTGTGCACAAACCTTGTCTTAATATTTGCAAAAAGGATTGGATTAATCTTTATCGACGACAAGCTCGGCCGAAGCGCATTTGCAACTCTTCACGGAAGCTTCGAGCACCGCCAAGCCTGGGGTAAGGTATTGCCCAATCGCATGTGAAGACTTTGGAATGGTGGTGATTTTCGATGTCATGGGGTGTGAATAGATACGGACTTGCCGCAAGGTCAACAAACCTTAACTTGAATACTAATCTTAAATAAGTCCTCTTGGACACAAGAACTGTCATCGTACATTTCAAATTTCCTCACGGCGCTGTATGGAGTGTTTTTCTATTCTATTTCGACATTCGACATTTCGAATGGCCCTTGCCCCTGTAGTCGAAGATAATGAACACGACATCGTTTGTCTAGGGTATCCGAAGATGGGTGGCAGTTTGTATATCTTGGTCCAACAATTAGCACGAGATAAAGCTAGTCTGTAAGTCATATCTTAATAATTCACGATTCAAACAGTGTTTTCGGTAGCACTTAGTAACCATTGCCGAGCATTTCCCTTTCTTATGCAAGTGAAATTTTGAAATAAAATAACAATCAATGAAAACTTCTATGGAAGAGCAGCAGGGCAGCTAGTTAAACTAATGATGTGTCATAACATTCTTTCAACAAATACGAAAATGAAGCCTAAAATCCTTTGGCCGCTTTCTAACGACGACTTTCGAAAATGTTTAGGGGAACGTCAGCCAGGGTCTTTTATCGTACCACGCACTCTGTGTACAACACACTCTGTGAAGGAGCATCTATGGTTGTATGCGCAAAATGTATTGCCAGGCCGTTGCTGGAGATGCAGCAGGCCTCGGTCCTTCGGCACGCAGGTGATCCGTTTTCACCAGCATGTCATTTTCTCGAATGCTGAACCTAGGCCTGATATGGCCAAGGAGCTAGCCCACCTACATGCTGAAACAGACCGGATACTTCAGTTATACTACAACTGTGCATTACATTGGCCTTACCCTAAAGACTCAAGTCTATACTTTGTGAAACTTCGACAAAATAGAAAAAAAAAAAAACAACGTTTTACTATGTGATTGTAGCCGGCGCACTAGTTGAGCGTTGAGGTGACCACATGTTTATGTTACATCACAGACAAATAGTATATGCAGACTGGAAACGCTGCATGCCTTTTGTTCCATGGTCGTCTCGGTAGACTATTGGCTTTTCATATTAAAATGAGCTTCAAAGGTGTTAAACTTTTTGGCGGCTTCGTTTGTGGTTGATAATTACACGAGATTACGCGAAAAATACGACGAGATGGCATCGTAGTGCCAGTCGTGTAGCAACCATAGTTCCTTTGTGAGCTCTCGGGCCAGAAACACTGCTTCACGCCAATCATAACACGCCAGCAGTTTAATAAACATGTCCTTCCTTGACGCACGTGTAAAAGAGGGTATGACTGACCGTAAACCATTGAGTAAAACCAGACAGTATCGATAAAAGACTTTCAAATTTGGTTCAAACACACTCATTATATATTCATAAAAATATGAGAGGAATTTTTAAAATGGTAAAACTCACTTTCCTGAAGCTCAAAACACTCCCCTTCTCGCCAGCACGTAAATTCCGCTCAGCACCACACGACAACAACAAGACAAACTTTGCCGAACATACTTTCGCTTAACAATTGGCGAAAGTCCGGTAATTACCGAAGAATGCATGGTAGGCACTCTTCGGAAAAGAGAGGCGAGAGCAACCTGAGGCGAGGCGAACATGGATGGGTTACATAACCGCTTCACGCCTTGAACAATACTCGTTGCGAATCTGTCTATGTTTGTCTGTGGTTAGATTAAAGATTAAGCTGAAACGAACGGGGTCGCGTTAGTCGGAATCGCTATAGTAGAGTTTTAACGTTCGTCTCTGGTATGTATCATCATATCTACAGTGAAAACACTGTCTGTATATGTTTGTCTGTGGTAAAATCAAAAAGATAATTTATGTTTCCAATGTGAAAATGTCACGATCAGTTACATGTTTGGTGTAATAAAGATCATGGTACTGAGTCTCGTATAAACTTTGATTACACCTCACTCATTCAGCGTGCACTGCCATTGGTTAAACACGACTCACGTGACATGTAAAAGAACGTGATGATACCCTCTGCGAATGTGATGATGCCCTCTGCATTTGATATTGCATGGATTACGTCATTTTACTTACTGCGCATCCTTTCTGCGCAAAACAAATTGTTGTTCGCTTGTTGTACTTTGCAGTTGGCAACTTATGGCTGCGAAACGTCATGCAGAGCTGTCACCTGCACAGTTAGACGATATTTTGATGCAAGTAAACAGCAAACGAACGAAAATGGCAACAAGGAATGCAATTTCTGTGTTCAGCGACTATGCAATAAAAAAATTTGGATACGCCACCGTGGAGATCGGCAAACTTTAGCGGCAACCCTACACTCGGCACTGACAACATTTTACGCTGAGGTCCGGACTCAGAAGGCGAACTGTACTCGAAGAAGTCTTTGTGTTTTTGTTTCTTTGCATGTCTGCTTGTTCGGTGTAATAAACATAATAACACAAGTATGTATGTATGTATGTATGTATGTATGTATGTATGTATGTATGTATGTATGTATGTATGTATGTATGTATGTATGTATGTATGTATGTATGTATGTATGTATGTATGTATGTATGTATGTATGTATGTATGTATGTATGTATGTATGTATGTATGTATGTATGTATGTATGTATGTATGTATGTATGTATGGTATGTATGTATGTATGTATGTATGTATGTATGTATGTATGTATGTATGTATGTATGTATGTATGTATGTATGTATGTATGTATGTATGTATGTATGTTCTTGAATCGCGGTTTAAAAGTGAACCCACCGTCCGATACACTTACATGCTGACGGGCCATTTTTTCATGGTGGGCCATACACTCGGGTCCACAAAGTTTTCTCGCATCTACAGCATCCTCGACTCAAAAATAGGCTATGCTCTCGTTTTCAGCCGGGGCCATTATTGCTGACTTACACGAGTTACATACACACGCTGTGTATTTTGCCTCACTTTTTTCGCCAGAGGAAATACACTCGATTGAGCGCCAGCATGCGATTGTTTCTTGCATATTTTGGAGTGTATTGCATCTGATTGGCTGCGAAGCTTCGCTTATGACGCAGTCTTTTGAATTTTGACTACAAAGTTACAAGATCTCCACCAAAGTTGAAACATTCGGGGCGCGCACACTTCAGGGTCTTTTGTCTAGCTAATTTGCATGCAACATCCTCAGTGCAGCTGAAAATGTATGTCGGCGAAGTCTTGATTGGGGATTGAATGTGCAGAAATCAGGATCAACTTCTCACAAGTGCAGGTAAGTATATAATTGAATTTATTTACCTGACTAGTTGAGTCGAAATAAGGGAGAAAGTTCCGAATAGGTCGGTTGGAAAGTCGCCCTAAAAAGTACCACACTTTGGCGTAAAGTTCGAGTATTTTTGACGGAGGCAAAAAGATAACACTCCTGGAATTATATGTTTTGATCTCATATGCTAGCGTAAGAATAAACCTAGATCATAGATGTTATAATTGTAGCCCGTATTGGCCGTTTTGACCTTTGCATTGGAATATTGCAAGTAGCGACAGAATGGTTTTAGCCTCTATCAAGTTAGCTGTGGAAACGCAGCTGTCCAGACTGTGGCGGGGTCGGCTGCGGGTCACCAAAAGGTCAGCCCCGCCACAGACAGATGCGGATGTGGGTTGTCTCACAATATATTATACTAGGGAAAATGAGTAAATAACGAAGACCCAATTTAGGTCAACCAGACTTTGAATGAAGTGAGTGTGATTCAGTAAAATGATCTATACCTGCCTGAACTCTGCTTATTGCTCATTTCCTCACTCCTTTTGTGAACTGAACGAATCTCTGGTTCTTTACATGTTTCAGCTTATTTTCTAAGGAAAGGAGTATTCAAAAAAATTCATTCCAGCAGCGGACTTTATCAGAAGTTACTTTAAGTGTTTTTTGTAAATTTGGTTTACCGGTAGTACTGAATGTTTTTAAAGACACCGATTTCTCATGACTCAGTGGTTCTCCAAATGTAGAAATTATTTCGGGTTTTTCAATGTGGATTTGATTTGGGCCGTTGGTCCTCCGTTTTTATTTGAGTACAACTCGTCTATGCGGATAGCCGAAATATTGAGATGTGTGAGGTTCATTATCTTGAAGATATTATAGCGTAAATTAAACAAATTTAACAATAGGAATAACACAATAAACAGGGAGGAAATTTTAAGGAATTCCCGTGATGTTTCAATGTAAAGTTCCATAAACGCAAGTAAAATATACATACATTTCCAAGGATTTTTCATAATAGATGCACCTTTGAAGATAGGTTACAGGTAATATTGATTTTTTTCCTTAATGGCAAAAAAAGTGTTTCAAGTCTTCGCATACTCCCTAACATTTTATTTTCAATAATACTCTTTGCAGTCATTGCCTATTTGATACTCTACAAGACACGATACGACATGTACTCGTACAGCTATGCGCATGGCGATGCTCAAAACAAGATCCCGGCCAGTGTACAGAAGAGAACGTTTTTGTTTGCCCTACTAACAAAGCAAAATATATGACTTGAGACTTGAAGAAACATGTAGCAGTGACTCATTTTTTCATAATTCTCATCTGGATGAGAAAGGTGTCCCTATGATAAAAAATATGTTGAGTCAGATGATGTGGATTCTACTAATTACTATACAACCATATGCAGCATGGTCTTTCTTTCGCAACTTGACACAGTAATCAGGTCAAACTCTCATTATTTTACGAAAGAATAGATCATAAAATACAGATCATCGGGAATGAGAATGGTGCAAACTGGTACGATTTTTCGTCTATTGTACCATGACTCTCTTGAATTGGAGAACACCGACCAGCGGCAAGTATTGAATACGGCTAGTTTTCAATCAGTTTTGAAGTCCGACGTCTACAGTGACATGTAAAACTTTTTAAAATATGTATTATTACATTGTAAAATGATCGACAGCCAGAAAACTAGTTCCTACAGAAGCCTCCCATATATAGACTTGTCGGAACATAAAGAGGTCACCCTTTGTCCTTCGCTCATTAGCATATCAAAGGAAATAATTTTAACAACCCCCCCCCCCCGGAGTGAAAATGTTTCCACAGCTACTATGAAGTTGGCTGTGATATCGCAGCGCGGTACTTGTGGCGTTTGGAGGAGCAATGTACCCCCTTTCGTTGACGTTGTGGTAAATGCTCTTTAGCATCACATTGCGGGACCAAGCCAGGGCGACCACGGGCATTCTGTTGTTCTTAAATGATGATGGTGTATAAATCCCTTTTCCTGCCAAGTCCATATTTCACCACCAGGTCAAAATGGTTAAAATTAATGAAACACAACGTATCCCATATGATGTATTTTAACATAATAGTGTACATTTGAAGGCTGTTGAAAACATAATACTGTAAAATTGATTTTTTTTGGACAAAAGATGCTATAACATACCAAGCCAAGTGGGTGAAGATACGTCATGTTTTGGCTCAATACCGCTTTTTATGACTTGGCTGGTGGGGAAGTGATACAGTTATTACTGTCGGGCAGGAAAAGGGATAAGCGTTTAAATATGATTTCGTATTTTAGTTTCTGTTGCCGTTGGAGAACTTACAATTACATCGTGATTAAAAAAATAATAGCCTCGACAGACGTGAAGTATCATTTATACAAAAGGAAATAGAAACAGTCGCATTCTTCTTGTTCACCCAATTGATTATTCTTTCTCTCACACCCGGTCATTCTGCACCGCGGCATGCATGCAAGGCAGAGTTCTTACCACCGCGTATGTGAAGCGCGTATTCGAAGTGCGGAGGAGAATGACGATGGTACGTTGCTATGACTGCATCGGCCAACACACTCAGAATCTGCACAACTGTTCATAACAGTTGCAGTCATCGCAAGTCTGGATTATTTTAAAACTGCTTGTTTTCTGGTACAATTAACGTTCACGGTTCAAATTATCCATCAAATATAGATCCTGTAACTTCACTGCATGCCACCACTGAATGTCGCGACGGTATGCGGTACAGAATGAGACAAATCTATTTTTAGTATGCCAAAAAAGCCATTGTTCTTATGTAAATTTACGAAAAAAATTGTTACTTTTCTCTTTTGATTTGAACTCTTGACCCATTTTCTGTGTGAGTGCAGCAGGTATTTTTGACAAGTATCGTTCGTGTTGCATGCGAATAAAATGCAATGTCGATATGGACGTAATGCGTATTTATCGTAGGATACTGTGTGCCTGTACGGAATCCCAACTTATAAAAATGCTCGGTCTCGGGCGCAGAATTTCCGACGTTCGATCTCTCAGACGTCCGTTTTCGCATTAGTGATGAAAATACCCAAGTAAGACAACAAATACATTCAAGTTGCTGCAATAACCCCGAAGTTCGGAGTCGGGTATCGCGCATTGTACCAAAATCTCGCAATCTGAACGGCATTCTGTTATAAATCTTCTTACATAGTTATCTGTTATCATCAAAGTTATTATTTTCTTATAAGTTTAGTTTATTCAGACCATCAATATTCAGAACAACAGAGTCGAGTGCCCGCGAGCCGACCTGCCATTTTGTATTTCATGTCCCGCCAAGTGCGCACTATACCGTAAGTGTTTTGTTTCTGTTTTGATGAAAATCTCAAGTTTACGACGTTCAAAAGCCAAACATTCATCCATTAATCATATAGGCCTAAAGGCATGTGTAATTTATAACTTGACAAAGATGGGAATATATTGAAAAAATCTCGATGTCTTTATCAGTATGCAAGTGGCACTAAAAACTGCCATTGCTTTCGACAGTTGCCAGGTCGCAATGTCTTCAATTAAAACGAGAACATTTTATGCATTGTTAGCTTTCATGATTCGTAGAAACTAAAATGTTGAAAGGAATTGACGAGAAATAAAAAAATGAAACCAGCTTAGTTTTTCAGATGTTGTTCATTTTACGATGTTGACTCCAACTCAGCTCATATACCAGAAAACAATGGCTTTCAATATGCGTTTGGCAGGTTGCACATTTCTCGCCTGTTAAAATCCATGATTCAGCAGCAATGACGAACAAATATGGTATATTGCTCTGATGAGTGATATACAAAAATCCCATCGTTTTAATAGTATAATACATATTTAAATTAGACTATATAAGCATATACCCTGGGATGTTGTATCTGAATTTGTCCTGTGTTCGTGGCATTTAGTTGAAGCAATATATTATGATGGCAATAGGCGTACATGCACCATAAACATCGGCGTATTTCTGTAACCAAGAACATGACATTGGATTTCACCATGCATTGCACTTGATGTCAATTTAGGCAAATGAGATTTATAAAATATATCGTGAACTGAAAGAGACAAAACCGGAATGAAGGGAAATCAAAAAGCCGTCCCCACTGTGTGTGCAGTATCGCAAAATCATTCAATCGATATTCTGTTGAATAGAAATTTATACATTTTTAGCTGTTCAATGTTGCTTATACGCTTGCGACCATCGTCCGTAATCGCGCCAAAACAGGCACAAGGCAATGTCAAATATCGTCTTCGAATACAAATGACGGAAATGAAGGAATCCAACTTAATAACGTTTTTATTTATTTCATTTGTGAACTAAATGAATAATGCGTGAATCATACACGCGAGTATATGGACGCGATTTATAGGTCATGAATATTCATAACGGTAGTCGGTACTGTAGTTTCGATGAGAGCCGTCATGACCTGTACTCAACCAAGATCCGCGCTAACTGTTAAACTTTGCCGAATAAGAAACAATGTCCCGTCCCGCAGTGATCACGATGCATAAATGACTCACAGCGTAATAATAACACAAGAACACGCAGAATGATACATGCTGAGCAGCAAAATTCTCCTTGCGTTCGCAACTTATTTGTACTTCCGCGATGTTGGTAAGCCAGACAATCTCCCATCTTGGCAAGTTGTGAGTTCGTGTTGGTGATATAGAAATGCTCAAGATCTCTACTGACTTGGCATAGAAGAATTACAATATTTTATGAGAAAGTGCACCATTAATTCATATTTACGCTTTGCTGTACAGGCTGGTCCATAAAGGGCGACATTTTTTATTTTTGTGTCTCATCTCCCGACGACCGTAAATTTCAGCTCCGACATGAAAATAAAAAACCTTTTTTATTTGCGCCGCCTCTGAGGCGATCATCCTAGCAACAGCACCACCATCATCAAATTGTGAGATTGCGACGACTCAGACTGAAAGGACAGAGAACAGAACACTGAACTGAAAGACAAGAAATTGAAACACCCACCGTGCACCGCACCGGAACAAGCACCACAAAGAACATTTTTACCTGTCGTCACACAAATCAAAAGTTCCTGCTCAGCATGCAACGATTAGTGTCCACAGATGGGCGTATAACGTCTCTCATACGGTGCCAATTATGCTTTTTTAAATGCCGTAATATTATCTTGCTATATGCCTGTTGACACATTAAAATATTGACTGAAATACAACAACGGGAACGTTATAACTGTTGACAATTATACCCATAAAGTAGAAATACACCCGGTGTGACAGTTTTCGGATAGGGTGGTGAACGTCCAAAGCCGTTTCATAAATGACGAGCACCACGAAATCTTATTATCATGTGTTTATCCCCAAACTGTTAACACGAAGGAATGGTATTTAGAGGGCAAAAGTTGTCAAAGTTTTGACCCCATGTTGAGTGCGTAGTGATCGGACTGCTATCACAGTATAATCGGACGTCGTATTTGAAATGTGATTGTTGGGGCTGAATATTGATATTTTGAAGCTTCAAAACCCCGATTTTCAATTTCGATGTGTTTAGAAAACTGCTTGTAAAAATATGTGATAAATTAGTTACGTTTAATCCATGGACGACGCAACTATATTTCGACGTGTTAGGCGCTTAGATATCAGACATTGGCTGTCTATTTGTGTTGCGTTCGACACCTTGTATCGTACGGTGTGGTAACTTCGCCAAGTTTGTAGCGCCCGAAATAGCTTCTACCGAATAAGAAACGGGACAGCAGCGTCACCTGAATTAATATGCCGTCACATGACTTGTAAATGGTATCAGTACGGAGCCAAGTGAGTACAACGAACAGCATGTCATTGAGGGAGTGTCCGAAAACTGAGGTCGTCCCAAAACTGTCACACTGAGTGAAAAACATAATGTATTTCTGGTAACCTTATCTATCCTAGTCATTGCCACGAAACAAATCCATGAATTAGGGTAACAAATTCCAAAGGAGAATTTTTTTAAATCTCGTTTTTTTTCTCATTTTCCGAAAAATAATCAGAATTTTTTGCCCTCAACCATATATATCTACCGGTTCCGTTTCTCGAGAGAACTTTTTTTTTAAACCTTATCACATCTAATTTGTAACGGAGAGAAAAATACTCCGGAATTAGCGGGAAAAACCTTATGTCGCAGTTACGGGAAAGTGTTGTAAATGCCCATTCTCAATACCTCATCTAGAATGGTTTTGCCCTTTGCATGCATTACGCGCCATACCCCATGGCCCAACACGACATGCCACCGATCCGATTTCTACACGAGCGACTGTCGAAGACGTCGGAGTGTGATACGGCCCACAAGCATATGCTTGCGCATTTGAGAGTAGCGTGACGTCAGTAGGAAGAGAGAATATGGTACAAAAATTTGTGTGTTGGGGGGGGGGGCGGCAGAACTAAAACGTTTGTCATTCATATATGTTGAAACTTTGAATTTTGGTTTGGTGGTTAAAATCCGAAATTTAATATTACCAGTTTTCACAGCGTTTGTGGCCCGGGTGCAAAAATGATGTAAAAAACCGCAAGTTCTCGGATGGTCCGCGGTCGAGCCGCCTGAGCAGCTCAGCAATGGACGAACCAAGAGCAATAATATTTTATTAAGTCCTCGTGTCCATTTATATGAAACAACATTTCTTTAAAAATAGTAAACCACCTTCCAATCAATAGCTAGCAGCGTTAGCTTTGGACTACTTTTTACTTTCTCAAGCCCACTCGCCTGGCGCTGGCCGTAGCGCGCATTAATATTGAGTCTAAAGTCACTAAATGAGCTCGTAGAAGCTGGAGAGTCTTGGGCCCTGGGCAATACCCGGGGCCCGGGGGGCAATGCCTTGCCCCCTTTGTGCATTTTGCAAATGAGTTGGGCAACACCAACGCCACGACGACAGCTTGGAATGGATATTTCCATGATTTTCTGGAAGTTGTTTACACGGAGGTCGCTAAGCTGTAAGTTCGATTCCAAATTTAGTCTTGGAAACCGCGGTTCCTTATGTGCGACCATTTGAAATTTGAGGACAGTCAGTCCAGTGTTCGCGCTAAAGCTGGCCATTGATTCACTCAATGTATATACTGGGGGCTCAGACAGCTGAACAGACTGAACAGAAC
This sequence comes from Ptychodera flava, assembly GCF_041260155.1. Classification (NCBI taxonomy): domain Eukaryota; kingdom Metazoa; phylum Hemichordata; class Enteropneusta; family Ptychoderidae; genus Ptychodera; species Ptychodera flava. The sequence goes on along the minus strand of NC_091930.1, from coordinate 22,452,975 downwards.
AGCCATCGACTGGCGACATACGAAATATGCACGTCCGGTCACTTCTCCTACTACCTCCATGTTTCTATCATGTTCTGTTGCATAACGGCATTGCAGTAAATCTGTGACCTCTCAGCGAGTCTTTCGCCTCAGTACTACACTCTTCCAAGTATAACCCCCTTCACTGATTTCAGAGTGTATAATGCAGGGTCGTTCAATATGGTAAAATCACTTTTCAGATCAAAGAAATTAATGGGACATCGAAGTTCCCGGGTTGCATCGTAAGGGAAAATGGCACGTTTTCCCAACTATTTATGAGTCTGTGTCCCTCTGAACTGTCCCCCTTACCTAAGTAAGAATATCAATAGGCCAATTCTAAAGTCACGTCGTCGGCTTCACTCAGCCCCTTTGTCTCACCTCTTTGTGGAATTGAGCGAAAATTTTGAGCGAGCATCAATGAAATATAAAATTGTCACTTCAACACAAAGCATGACACTTTATGTGGGTAAAATGAACTCTGCCAAAGGTCAAACCATTCTCAATGACACTGAAACACTTATCTGATAGGTTATTTACAGCACTGTCCCTCTATCATGTGTTCAAAGCGACGTCTTCTGTGTATGACAGTATCATTTGCCAGAAAGTATCTGGTATACAACCGGCAACAGTTAACCGATCTTTTGGGCAAGCAGAGTCTTTGTTTGATTTTAGTGTGAAAAGGAAATCGGGGGGGGGGGGGGGGAGAAAGGTAGCTCTCCATTTGAGAATAATTTTAACGATGCAAGTCTATGAAAATGGCAACGCGTAGTATTATGTGGTTGTGGATAGAATTAATATAAGAATTTAACGAACATCGCCAGATTTGGTCCACATGTTTCTCAACTTTGTTTGCTATGTGTTAGTTGGGGACGGTCCAAAATGCGAGCTTGTCGAGCAGTCATTGCTGTTTTCTGAAAATTACTGAAATCATACGAAAGAATTCAGTCATTGGCTTTAGATTATTGCATTTTCAAAGTTGCCACTGTTTTACATTGAAATAAAGCTGCTGTCAATTTGAATGATGAACCCAAGTTGCGGACATGTCAGCTCTGTACCGCATGCAGCCAAGGGATTCATGAGGTCGACGAAAATATTAAGTCTAGATGTGCACATGTGGTGGCCATGGTGACAGGAAGGATTTGACACCGATTTGTTCTGATGATATTTCATTGTGTACAGTCTGAACAGAAAAGGCTCATGCATTTACAGTGTCTATAAACCACTAATGTACCTTCACAAAGTTCATTCAAATTGTGTTAGATGATGATTACGGTAACCGTGTGACACACTGTTGATGATACACGTAATTATGTTGGTATTGGACAAAAAAGTACAAGCTTGCAAAACTATTACTCCATCCCGGAAATAGTGTTTAACAGATCCTGCTGTTGACACGCCAGTAAATCCGTGTGAACGTGGCAACAGATGGCCTTGTTTCAATCATAAAATGCTATTCAAAAGAATTCTACTTCCTGGTTTCAAGCTACCGGTACACTGATCCACTGGTCAGTGTTTTGTCTCAAAATCCTTAAAATCCTTGAAGACTCCGGCCATTCTACTACCTTTGCATTGTTGCTGATCAAATCAAAATTAAAGCTAGTGATGGTTAGTGAAGACATATTTTGACATTTCATTGTTTGGATAGAAAAGTACACAGTTTAGAAGTTCTGTATTTACAAAAAATAGCATTGTTTTACATTTAGGGTTAGAGTTCAAAGGAGGGGTCATAGCAATAAAAATTTCCAATTTTGTCCAGTGTGACTTTGATAGTACTCTTCGTGTTAGGGCCACAACATCATTGTTAGAAAGATCATAGAGCATTGCTAAGTAGTGTTTAAAATGCTAAGTTGTTTGAGATGGGGTTTTTTAACTGTTTGATGAATCTCTTAGAGAATGGCATTTTTTTTGGCCTAGATTACCCATAATGCAATGGTAATGGAAAGAAAGAGTTATGGTGCAGACTGATAACCTAATAGTAAAACCAAATCTACTAGACTGAACAGGAAACACCAGGGGCAAAGATACAGCCAGCTGGTGTTATAGGCAGTTAAATCTTTCGGAAATTATAGTAAACTTGGGGAACTGTACTATTTGAAATGATATTTCCAGATCACATTTGATATTGATTGTTTTTTGTGGCTTGTTGAATCATGACAATCTTGTGTTAGTTAATTTCCATTCACGTATGTTTCAGGTACACGAGGAAAATGCCTCGTAAGCAGACAGATCCAGTAGGGAAAGGGTTGTTGTATACAGAGGTAAGTACCTGGTCTGTCCAGTTTTGTCTATACATATACAGGCAAAAGTAATACACACATGGATCTTTTGATTCCTCATAGAGTTCCTTGCATAGGGGTAATTCAGTATTTGAGGAAGGCCTTTATTTTCTTAGTACAAAAACTCACAGGCAGGTTAATATTACATCATATCAATTCCAGCAAGCATCGTCATACATGGCAAGCAAATCACAAGGTTCAAGAAACAATACAAAAACAAACAAAGAACAAAAAGTTGCTGACGCTAGTTAGTGGTGGTGGTACCACATGTTTGGAATGGGTAAGCACACTCTGCTCGCAATATGTACCCATCAAGATTAATCCAAAGTATTTCTTCACAAAAACTGTGACAATTTTTTAGTCAGATTCATATTCACCAATCATGTATGTCTGTGTTAGGTATTTTAAGCCAGCTTAAGCCTCAAGAAGTGCAATTTTTGCATTATTTTGGTAATTTTATCTCAAATAAAAGTTAGTTCATATAAACGTGCTTACTGAAGGACATGGTTGGAAGCATTATTGCTCACTGATTTGGACTGGGTAAAAAGTTTTGACAAGATATACAGCTGCTGTTCTCATAAAATGGTCACATACCTGAAAAAGTGTAAAACTGATGGATGTGGATCACCTCCTCATCATAATCTTTCAAGAAACAATGACACTCCATATTCATGATTTTGTAGTTTAAATCTTTATTTTCTCTGTTGTAAAGCCAGTTGTTGATCATGGCAGGAAATGTAACATTATGGAGAAAATGTTAATTGTATGCTGAGAGAAATGAGTATGTACTACACTCTTTCAAAGTGTATTCTCTATTTAGTAAGTGTAGAATTCAAAGAATAGCCATACAAAAGGAGAGCAAATTATGGTTTACATAGTGGCAGCTCTTGGGTCTTTCGATGCACCCTCTTTAGTTCAAAATGTGTATATGGCCAAGTATTATGCTCTACACATGAGATGTCATTGCTTATTTAGGCATCCAAGCCAACAGTTTTAGGCTCGCTCCTCTTGTACATGTGTATATTCAAGTTTTTCCTTCCATCCCTCTTTTTTGTGGACTTAAAACTCAAAAATCACTTGACATACTGTAATCTCAAATGTAGCATAGTGTTTTGGGCAAGGGACAACCCTTGAATTTTTAAGTGAAGGTAGTCACTTGACCTGGCATAAACAATGACTGTACTGGATTTTTATTCTCACTTCACCTATTTTTTAGCCTTTCTAGAACTCTGTAGCCATTGCACCAATTCTTCTGAAACAATGCACAGTGATTGGCAATCATAGTTACATGTAGGGGCCATGGATAATTAAAACATGAGCACGGTAAATGAAACTAATTGCAGTGTTCTCACCAGAAAAAAAATTTGTGGGACATTTTGTCCCGCTGACCAAAAAAAAGCGGGACAATGGATGATTTTTGTGAGACAATATATAAATATGTTAAAAAAGTCAAACTGCAAATACGAACCTTATTCTGTGCATGGAAAAAATAAAGGACTCAACAACTCATTCAACTTAACAACTTTTTTGTAAACATTCGGTGAACATATCAACTGATATTGAATATCAGTGCCTTTTAATGAAAAGTCTATGGGACTTTCGTTCTTTCCAGTGTGAAAGTCCATTTCGGGGTCCTCTACAATAACAGTAGTTGCTAGAGTGTCCAGCCGTTCAGCTCCCAGTTGATTCCTGTCATTAGTTACTTTTTTTCGCACTAATCCTTTTCACAACCAGCAGAAGGAACAGGCCACGTCAGCATTTATTTAGGTCAGGAAACATATCCCTATGATGTTTGTAAACAATCATAAACTTTTGACGTGAAATTTTGGTCGCCAGCCAAGGCTACAAATTTTGTCAATTGATTGAAGCATGGAAAAAAGACGTCCATGTTCTCACGTATAAGTTCGCCTGGAATAATATACTTATCACATGCGCAAGCCAAGAATTGATAATTTTTTGCATAATAAGAGAACTTTCCTCCAACTATTCCACATTTAAACCTCGGAACTACTTTTGGAATAATATTATCAATCGGCAGTGGGCCAGTTGTCGATCATTTCCAGTCGTGGGTACCAGGTCGCGTGGGCGAGGAACGGAGAGCAAATGCCTGATAACATCACACAACACGGATCTCCCGCGAAGTTTATACATGATTCCAAACATAGCAAAGACCTAAAAATTATCTCAGACAAAGTTGCGTTATTTTCGAGAACAAAATTCACTGAATCTCAACGGCACAAACACTATAACGTCGTTCCCGTCAAGACCTTGGTTGCCATGCGGAACTCACAGTATAATGCTACCAGCTTCGAGTTCGTTGTTTTCGAAAAATGTTCATGTAATTCCTTAGGCATATACAAGCTTTACATTCTTGTGTTTTCGTAGTTCGGATTATTGTTGTCGTAGCCTATGAAAAAATTTATCGTGCTCATGACGCCTCCAGCTTCCGCGAATTCCGTGGACATGTACCGATATGCATGCAAGGCGAACACGTCAAGTGCGTCAGATTACCACAGTCTCGTGTGGTTCAATACACGACGGCCGCTGTGTGGTATACGTAATAATGAATCCACACATCGGCCATCATGTATCGAATCACAAGTGACTGTGGCTTAAGTATGCCCTCTGACGGGTATTGCCTCCAGATTGCCTCGGTTTCAACCAGGAAGTGCAATACTCGCGTCAATCATTTACGTCCATGGTGAAAAGTATTGGCTGTATGATACGGCCGGCCGGCCGTACGGCTGGCACCACAAAAGTTTATAATTTCAAAGGCGCGCCACTATTGGCGCGCACGCCCAAGAAATCCGCGACAAAACAGAAAAATACGCGAGAATGTCGCGGAATCGCGGCCCGGTGAGAACGCTGTAATTGCATTTGGCCTCAACCTCCTCCCCACCTCCCCTAAATGAAAGTTTGGAAGTGTGAAAATCCAACCAAGCCTCATTCTCTATCTGCATACCAACGGTCTGTAATTACGCTACCAACCGCCCAACATAATCTCTGTTCAGTGCCAGCTCAACAATGACAAAACCAATCGAATGAAATGAAATTGTGTATCCAAAGTGATTGTAACATTATTTTACTCATGCACTAGCTGATTCACATGTATGTCAAAAGGATATATGGTGTAGCGCCTGGTACATGCCAAACAATATAGCGATATTTTGCAATACATAAAAACGTGTAGAGAGATGTTGCAATACTAAAACTTCTAGTGCGATTTTTGCACACTGTAATCAAAATACAGAAAAACCCCCTCCCCCTAAACAGAGAAGTTTCCTTTACCATGCGTGTGTGTTTTAATTATCCATGGCCCCTTGTGCACCTAACCCTTGATATTCAAATTAGTCCCATGACCAATTGTAACCATATAAGATTTAGTAACAAATCTTAAAATTAATTTTTTTATGAGGTAAATCAACTCAATTGTATGTGACTAACTGACCACAAGCCCCTAACTGTGTTGAAATGCAATTGTGCTGAATCGTGGGACCTTGTGACCATATTGTGTTTCTTAAACTCCTTTCAAACTTACTGTCTAAAAAACAAATAAGTTGATGTGTAACATTGTGTACCCAGTATATGCACATCAAACCAATTTTTCTAAAATCTAGCGCAAATGGCAGTTCGATCAGTTGCAAGAATAAGTAGCCATTTGAATTTAGTGAAATCTTAATTTCTTCCACATGGTAAATAAACTCAAAATTTTGCGTATTGGTTACTTGCAAATGTATTTGATGGTGACTAATGAAGATGTGATCAATCTTGCTACCTTATTGGAATCAGGATTTTTAAAAATTGGGTGTAAACCTTGAAAAAACTTCTCAAGAAGCTCATCAAACTCATGTTTTCATAGTTTGCAAAGGTACTTTCAATTTGTTGACAATTGTGCGGCCATATGGATGTGTATGATGGCAGTGATTGAGTAATACACAGTGCTTGAAATAAATTTTGTTAACGGGTTTAAAGATTAACAAATGAAAACCATGCCTTCCTAACTTTGCATGAAAGAATTGTTTACCGAATGGAAGTGCAGGAAATAATGATCTAGTTGCTGTAACTTTTTGATTTGTAAATTTGATTTTTCCTACTTTCAAGGCATGTTGATTTGTAAACATTATGCAAAATTCTCACCAGTTACCACTATAAACCTTTAGTTGGAGCTGTCAAAGTTTTTCAAGTGGGTAAAAAAATAAGTAGCAGTAATTGTTTCACAGATATGAATTCAAGCTTGCAAGCATATGCCAACTTTCTTTCAGACAAGGAAGAGGAGAAACTCTCCATCCACTGCAGTATCACCTGAGACTGAAGCTAGGAAATGTGTCACAGAAGGCAAAGACATCCCACAGGATGACCGTTTTGAAATTAGATTTATTGACAGTGTGAAAGGTGAGATAAAGATCATTGTCTACATGCAATTTTCCTCACTAAGATATTATAATATAAGACCTTTTAAATATCCATAGAATATTTTTGTAAGTTTACCTTCCTTACAAAGTGACATATTTGACAGGTTTAAGTTAGTGTTCACACATGGGAGCTTGTGTCATACTGATGTCTGTCTCACAGTGTATATCTATCTTTGCATTGCAACAATAACTCAAGAATGATGTATCCAATTCAAATCAAAGCAAAAAGTATGTATCATATGGACAGAATTTGCATTCAACTTCAAAAGAGTACAACTCAGCATTGGATGAACAGGTGGTGGTGATTCTTTTGCCAGATGACGGAGACTATGAATTGTTTTGAAACCATTCTCAGATTGCTGATGAATTTGATAGAACAAGAGATATCTTGCCATAAGTTAATCAAAAGTTGATAATGTAATGAAAAACCCATACTTCTGATTTTCACACTTCATTGTGTAGAAACAAAAAAACAAATTTAAAAATATTTTCAGAAATGGTATATTCTCCAATGTCCTCAATGCAATAACTTTTTACAGATCATCAGGTGGCATGATCCCTGATTTTAAAGTTCTCAAAAATAAAATCATATTTGGTATGTATACTAGGACATGTACGGTAGAGGCGTTTTTAGCATCTGGTGCATTAGAAAGCAAGGAGTTGCAGATTTTATACTTCTTTTCTGTCTCTGTTTCTTTGTACACATTTTTTTTATCATAATTAGTACCCACAAAATTGCTGAATGGAATTTGACAATTCTTGAAGGTAATAATCCCTCAAGGATAAAGTTATACTCGAAGTAATTTAAATGGGAATGTCTTGTCAAGCAAGTGTCAATTCCAAATGTTATCTTGTTGGTACTCTGATCATTGTGCTGTGTTTGTCATGCAAAATGTTGTGCTTTTACCAATACATTTACTTGTATTGTGTTATATGGATCAATAATGAAGCATTACTTGTCTCCTAATTTCTGAGTGACTTTACCTATTGTTGCAAGATTTATACTAGTCTCTGTACATACACTGTATGACATTATCCTTCAGGGAAAGGTGTATTTGCAGCAAAGAAATTTAAAAAGGGGGACTATCTTATGTGGTATTCCGGAGAAAGACTATCTCAAACGGAAGCAACTGAACGGGAAACTCTATATGATCAAACAGGAGCCATATCTTACATGTATTTCTTTAAAGATAAAGGAAAATGTATGGTGTAAGTATAGATTTCTTTTTTTGTTAATTTTTCTAACTCATGGAAGTTTATTTCATCAGATAGGAATGTGGATTGTTTTTCACTGCCAGTCATAGTTGTTTGTGATTAGTTTCCCCTTTTTTGAATCGATTAGTTAGACATCTTTGAAATTAAAGGCCTGTGCCGGCATCAGATTTTCTCACAGGGAATCTACTTATTAGATTACAATTTCAATGGAAAACAAAAGGCTCTGACACTCCATAATCCTCTTATAGACTAAAACAACTTAATCCCAGTGATCAAGTCCCTGGCCTTTAAGTATGCAGTTTCCTAAGGTTTGTTAAACCCATAATTTTGAATCTCATGGACTGCAGTGGGTCGCGTGGACTACCAATCTCCATTGGCGAAAGGTTCAATCAACTTTGTGTGTATACTACAACCAAAATTTGCTTAAATTGTTGAAACAGAATTCAGTAGATATGCATTGTTCATGAAACATGAAAATGCATCAGAAATATTCCTTCATCAGTGCATTTTCTAGGTAGCTTTCTGTCTAGCTTTTAACCTGTTATATTCAAGTAAGATAACCATCATGTTTATGCAAGCTGCATTCCTTTTGCATCCAGTTTTGCTTTAAGTCTCTTTTGTAATATAGTATGATTCATATAACATTTGTATTTTCCTGGTATGCTGAGGTATGCTCTGCATGTATGCATGCATCATCTCCACTAGTGTTGTGTATAAGTTACACAATTGCACACTGTACATGTATGTGCAAATCTACTTGTTGATAAGACAAGGGCACACTATGCATACATCTCTACTAGTTGTAACACATGGGCACACTATGCGTAAATATCTACTTGTTTATTTTAAGGGCACACTATGCGTATACATCTCTACTGGTGTATAACGCAAGAGTTACACTCTCTACCAGTGTATAACACAAGGGCACACTATGCATACATCTCTACACGATCCCTCCACAAAACGGTCAAGAAGCGCTTTTGTTCAAAGGTGCTAATCACCTACACAGTTGCAACAGTCCACGTTGCGGTGGACGGAGGAAGCGAATAACGTCATAGACAAGTAAGCGTCTTGTTTCAGCAGCGTCTTGTGATACGGTCCCGCTCCGGTATCCTATGATATTCAGTCAATCAATCTACTTTATTTTCATCTTTCTGCACTATTTCGCATGTATTTGAAGACTTTTCTATCTACGTGAGAAGATAAGTAAAACAGTTTCTTAAAGATCTTGGTCACTATCGAGAAATCTTGGATAGTATTTTACGGCTGAGTTCAGCCATGAGGTGATCTTGACTGACGCCATGCATTTCGGAAACACTGTGAATTTTACTCTCCCGTTTGTTTTTTCACCTTTCATCAAAAAAGTAAGTCATGCACCTCCTAACAAGGCAAAGACTTCGAAAAAATTGGGAATCCTGTTGTGTTCGTATTTTGAAACCTAATTGGACAAGAAAACTTGTCTTGTTTGCCGCGTTTGTATTTTCAACTGAAAACAAATGGCGTCGCTTGGGATCGACGAGTCGTATCTGCATTACAAAGGAAAATCCTGAAATGTCCTCCTTAACTCTCTTTTGATATCGATTTAACATGATAATTCCTCAGTTCCAAACTTTGAGAATTCGATTTGAAATTTTAATCGTTCTCAACAAAATTCAATGCACAAAATCAAGGAACTCTCACGATGACCTTGTTTTTGCAAGGTGCTCCTGTCGGCCGTGCGTCGACCCATTGAGAGTTGGCGTTATGGTAATAGTGCAATGTTTTTTCCCCCTTTTTTTCTCCTTTATCGATCGTTCAGAGGTGTCAAGTGCGTCCTATTGATCGTTCAGTCGTCTCAAAAGTAGGCAGTCATGTTCATTACGGACTCTGTTCTTTCCTATAAACGCATGTTACTGCCAAACACAATGTTTGATTTTGTCGACCTTTCGAATTCTCAGACCGCCAAATTTATAGAACCTAGAAACCCTACAAGTGTCGATATGTTTGATGACACAACCTCCCCATGCCTGGGCGCCCAACTCTCTGTCATGGATTTCATCTTCCAAATGTTCCAATCAACATGGGAGTCGTCAAAATTGACGAAATCGTCTCCGAACTTGTACATAATGTCACTCACGCTGCGTCACTCCACGTGATTTCTTTCAGAAGACGCAGATGTAAATAAGCTTTGACCTTTTAGACGCATGCGCATACAATAATCAGAATGCATTTTGGGAGAATTAAGCTTCTGCTTACGATTATTTTATACACGTAACTGTTAACACCTTTCGCCACGCGCATAATAATCAGGGATTATCCCCATCAGTAAATCAACAGACTGTTGAAACCTGGACTATAACAAAAGAAAGTAGTGGCGCTTCTTGACCGTTTTGTGGAGGGACATTGATCTCTACTAGTTGTAACACACGGGCACACTATGCATACATCTCTACTAGTTGTAACACATGGGCACACTATGCATAAATATCTACTTGTTTATTTTAAGGGCACACTATGCGTACATCTCTACTGGTGTATAACGCAAGAGTATACACACTCTACCAGTGTATAACACAAGGGCACACTATGCATACATCTCTACTAGTTTGTAACACAAGCAGGGAAAGACACTTATTTTTTATCCACTTGTCTGAAGCAAGTGGGGGGTTAAATTCACTTGCCTGAATTGAAAAACCACTTGCCAAGTAAAATTTACGTGGTTTGAAAAACGCGAAAAACATTGATTTTTCATTTCACACTTTATTATTTCAAAAACTATCATGAAACTTCATGATGTAGTATGAAAATCTCAGTCAAGCACACCATGACAAAGAAGTTCTTTGTCATGTTTTTACTGTGTTTATATCATCCCTCACCACTGTAAAGTTTGGATTACCATTGCACGAAACTAATCTCACATGTTTTCCTAATGACCTAGGTGGTCTTTTTAATGATCATGTGCAGACTCAGTGGAGCTTAAACCAACAACTTAAGGTGTCTGTGTTTGCGGTGTATTTTGAAAGCTGTCAAATTCGCTCCAACTGCTTCTTGACAGTCATTTTAGAACAGGAAAATTCACAAACAGAGAGGTTGATTGCCATGGACAAGTAACTTTTGGCTGATTGACCTGAGAAATAAGTCGGTGTTCATTGTCAAAGACTGGACCCGTTGACACCAAAACTTTCTCATGACTTTCATTTCAGTTTTTCTGCAATGCCACTCACTGAACTTAACATTGACAAGTATGTTTTCGTAAAAAGTCACTTTTTGGTTGCTGATTTTTTTGCTGACTTTATTTTTGTGGTGTTATAAACATTCAGAAAAGACACAAAACACCCATGTGTGTCTCCTTTTCGATGGTACAGATGTACTGTTTAACACCGTAACCTTGTCCAGTGAGGGAAATTGCGGACATATGCTTAACCAGCTAAAACAGCTTTCAAAATCAGCGTACAGTATTATCATGCAATTTTATGAAAAACCTTATGTTTATGCTCACAATGAAATAAAATGATTATTATTTGTTGTTTAAGTCTGTGTTCCCATACCAGAAAATCACTTTCGTAGATTTGATTTCTAGGTAATTATTTTTTCACTTGTCCCGTTGGGCAAGTGGTATCAGCGGTTCACTTGCCCAAGCGATCGGGCAACCATTAGTGTCTTTCCCTGACAAGGGCACACTATGCATACATCTCTACTAGTGTATTAAACACAAGAGTATACACTCTGTACCAGTGTACAACCCAAGGGCACACTATACATACATCTCTACTAGTTGTAACACATGGGCACACTATGCATAAATATCTACTTGTTTATTTTAAGGGCACACTATGCATACATCTGTACTGGTGTATAACGTAAGAGTATACACTCTCTACCAGTGTATAACACATGGGCACACTATGCATACATCTCTACTACTGGTGGTGTATAAAACTATCACACACTGTATATGCAAATCTACTATACTTGTGGATAACACAAGGGCACACTGCATACATCTCTACTACCGGTAGTTTATAACACAAGGATATACACTCTCTACCAGTGTATAGTCTTGTTCTCGCTGTGAGTTTCTTGGACATTGCAGGGTCTGTGTTGAGGCTTTGCAAATACCTTGTTTTATAAACTGACAGTGACCTAAATGCCTGCTACGGTTATGTTAGGCAGCACAGAATGAAAATGGCTTTATGGATTTATGGCTGGTTGATTGCCCAGGATTTCACAAAGTTCATCACAGAATGACATGGTCTTCCTTCCCAGACTGCTTCTGATATGGTGGTTGACTTTATCTTTGAATTTTGCCTTCATGGTTTTAATTTTTCGGTAACATTGCCTTGGTGTGGGTGAGGGGTGTACTCTTTATATTTTCATATGGATATGTGCCACCCAATTTGAAAATATCTATCATGAATATTTCAAAAATATGACTTCTTGTTTAGGGATTTTGCTCAACAATTTCTTGACATTTTCTTATTTCTGTTGCATTTGAAGGTTTCCCTAAAGAACAGCACCTAGCTTTGTTTTGTTATAAACCCATGTTTAAGGTTTTAAGGAAGAAAAATTGATCCATAGTGTTTATTAAATTTGTTTAGCTGGGTACTCATACGTGACATTGGCGTAAAATGAAATACAAAACAAAAGAATTACAAATTTGTTTAGGGATTTTTTTGAAAAAGTGACCCATTTGGGGGTCACATGCCCGTACACCCTTTTTATGGGAGTATCCCAGGGCTTGGCTGCTGCTTTGTCTGCTACTTGCTCCAAGTCTAAGGGTATATCAGTATCAAAACATATATAATAAACTGAAGAACTAACATCAGCAGACTGTCAGCTAATGGTTGGCTGTTGCGTAGATCGTGGGTGAACACCTTGGCCCACAGAGTCGTTTTTTGGCCAACCAGTGACTCCACTGCTGAGCAAAGCCAGGCGTCATGGGGCAAGTCTTTCTGTTTCTGTTCAAGAAACTGCATTGTCTCCCAGTCTGGAAGTGCTGTTCATCAATTTCTCTTTTTGCCATATGGCAAGCAAAAGCTCTACTTCCTCTGTGGTACAATTATATACCTCATCCGGCTGTGTAGGACACGTCTGTCATGTAAACTCAATGACAACTGAACAAAGGCTTCAAAATATGCCCAAAAGTCACCGGATTTGGGCGTTTTTTGATGTTGCTAATTTCCATGCATTCACATTGCGAACATGGAAGTTAAGTCTGACTTCAGACTTAGGTCCACCCTTGACTCCATCCAAAATTAACACTGGCCCAGAGGCGTTTGGAACTGTTGTCACATTATTTAAGATCATGGGCGGTGCTGGGCAATCGCAATCTCCGGACAGAGATTATAGCGGTGTGGAAAATTATAACCTAGCTAGGGAGTCTCAGCAGTAGCCACACTAATCTCTGCCATAGGTATTGCGCGTTTTCCGTGATATACATTTTCTGTCTTTTTTATATATAATACTTGGAACAAAAAAATTAGTTAAATGAATAGTACACTAGTTTCAATATCGATCCTCGATTCCGTGAACACTTGCAAAACATAGACCTTGCTCTAGGTTACAGGGATGTAAATTGATGATTCAAAATGTATGTCCCAACAGCTGTCAGCTTTGCAGACGCGATTGCCAAAGTTTTAGCAGATAATGTATTATTTTTATTAGTGTATTAATGTATTATTTTACCAGTGTGCGGAAAGTGCGATCTCTAGCTGGATTGCTCCTATCCGTTTACTATTTCTGCCACGTTTATTTTGCCAGTTGGGCGCGCGCAGGACTGAAAGAAGTCCGAGTTTGGAATATTTAAATTTGCCTGCAGCAGAGATTGGTGAGGGCGCGCGGTCAACGACTCGTCTAGCTGGGTTCGAATTATCCACGCCGCGCTGCTGCCCCACTGCGCTTCAATCTCTGTGTGGAGATTGGGGCCATCAAAGACATTGCAGTGAGAATGCCACTTAATACACAGGGGCACACTTTGCATGTATATGTACTAACTAGTGTATAACTCAAGGGTACACTCTACCAGTGTATAACACAATGGCACTCTATGCATACCGTATATATCTAGTAGAGTATAACACAAGGGTACACTACGCATACATCTCTACACGTGTACAAGGGCATATCTACTAGTGTATAACATAGGTGCACTCTGCATACATCTCTCCTAATGTATAACACTGTTTATGTTCAAGGGCACACTAATTAATATTCATGTATATCTCTACAAGTGTGTTACACAATGGTATATAGCGTAGTAGCATTTATGTTTCGCTGGGCTTTTATTTTGCTGTTTTCACTGATTGATGAAATCCGGTAAATTAAATCACTGTGAAAATATTAAATTACAATTAGAACTCATTGTTTTCACTGTCAAATCATCAATAAAAATAAAACCAGTGAATGTGCCCCAAACACCAAAATAGGAAAATTAATCCCAGGAAAAATTAATGCTTTTACAGCAATTGGTATGCATCTCCACCAGTGTATAACACAAATGAGGCCCAAAGATTTCCTTTTTCTAGAGACGATTAGAAATTACGTCATTTCAACAATCTACTAAAAAGAGAGAGCATATAAAGTTCATATCCTGTGAATGCCCAACTTTTACCTTCTTCAACTACAGTTCTGAAAATTATAAAGTTCATACACTTCTTTGTATTTAGGAGGCAATCAAAGCCTATTGCTTTGGATCCATTGATGCTCAACCACTGTTTGCAAAGTAAAAACTATGATTTAAGTACCGGTAGAGTTTGGTTATGCTGAAATGTCCATATGTGCAGGATGTTTGAACTTCAGCCATGATGTTCAAATTGCCAAGTTAAAGGGGAAACATGGAGGGAGGTTTAGCCTGACATTTTAAATGCAAAAAGTTTGGATAAAATTTGCCGTGTTTTGCCTCCCTTAAAACTGTACACGTTGCTAAGTCAGCATGAAATGCTGCTACACTACTGAATTGTAGTGCAGTATATGGGCCATTGCAAGGTGCACAAAAAGAATCAGATTAGTTACCCACTTAGTCCAGTAATTGCTGATGTATGATTGTGTATTTTCAATTATTATCTGTGAAGTTCTAAAATTTACCAGTTTTTTACCAAAAAATGTAAAAATGTTAACAACTAGCTTACCCTAATTTTTTGGAGGAATTATGGTCAAGTAAATCTTTTTGTAGATACTTCATTCCAGCTACATGTTTTGTAATTGACATGCATGTTCCCTTGTCATGTTTAGAATCGATGCAACGAAAATAGAGAATGTGGCTCGATACGTTAATGATGGAGACATCAAACCAAACTCTGTGATGAAGAAAGTGTGTGATGAATCTGATGCTGTTCATCTGTGCCTTTTTGCACAGAGAGATATAGACTTGAATGAAGAAATAGTGTATGGAAGAGGATTAGATTTACCTTGGAGAAAGGTACTGTTCCACTTTATTTATGCCTGAAATTGTCAAACTACTCGTTGAGGGTCCAGCAACAAAAGACAGACTGAGAAAGTTCTTTTCTCACATTCCTGGCCTCTGGGAGTGCGGGATCGACAGTGTGGGAAGAGTCGATCCCACACTCTCAGAAACCGTCCCACACTCTGCAGTAAATATTACACGAGCTCTGATTGGATGATTAACAGTCTGTTTCGTTCCACGCGCAAAATGTTATCCAATGGCACGACGAGTAACACACGGACTAGAATTACAAAGTAAGCAGGTCAAAGTACAGTGGCAGACAACAGAGTTGTCACGATTTTTGATAATATTGTACGTGTCCAATGTGAATTTAACGCATTTTGTGGTCATGTGAGAAAAAGAATCTCACACACCAAGGACCTGGGATCAGATTTCTCACACTCGTTGGGGATATTTTGTCTCACACTTGCCTGCGGCTCGTGTGAGACAAAATATCCCCAACTCGTGTGAGAAATCTGATCCAGGTCCTTGGGGGTGTGAGATTCTATTAATCTCTTTGCTGTAAACTGTATACTCTGATATCAGTTCTAAAGGTTGCTCTCATCAGACATTTCACAGTGGAGTAGTAAATTGTCTTGAGACGTTTCCATTTTTTTGTAAATATTCAAAATAATCGTTAAAATTGGCAAGGCTACACCTTAATGTCTTTTTCCTTTGATCTGCAGTCACTACCTGTAAAAAACCTTTGACACATTCACCATAGTTGTCCTGGCAAAGTCTCTCTTATCAGTGACGACATATATATGTAATGCTTGAATTTTGATAAAGTAATCAAAGGTTTCAAGTTTTCAGACCATTGTTTCCCATGGAGATATTGATATGATAACCTATACTGCATCAAATTTTATGAAACTTTCTACAGATGGCAATCTTCACAGTGTTATGGTACCACGAGTGTCATGTTATTTATCTGCTCATTTCATATTTAATGATCTGTCTTGATTTAGTGATGTATCTCTGAAATCACTACAGAGTATTTCGTAGACCGTGCTTCAGATACGTATTGATCTGATTGAAATCTGACTATAAAATAATAGAATGAAACAATGAGCAATATGTCATGTTAAATAACAGATCGTTTTTACAAATTGAAAGAATTTCTGCAATAAGAAATGTGAAGTCCTAATATGTTTTTATGCTTGAGCAAGGTTGCCATCAATACTACAGGGTGCAAGTAATTTATTGCAGTTTTATCGCCTCACTCGCAGAATGTCTCTCTAAATATGTTGTTAAAGAACCAGACATTTAGTGTTCTGTTTTTATCTTCGGGATAATTTATATTTTCATATTACTAGGTCTTTTCCAAAACACAGTATATTGACTCTACACTTCATATCTAATCTTTGCCTGATTAGTATATACTTCCCTTAGTGTCTTTTTCTGGCATGTGACTATCCTGTACTCACTGGAATGTGACTGACCTTGACACAGTCACTGCTTATTTGCTGAGAATTGGCTCCAATCCCAGGCACCTATTCTTATTGTCATCAGATGGCCTCATTTTGTCATTAATGTCTTTTCTTCAAGAAATATATAACTCTTATCAGTAACATCTAGATCATGTTAATTTCCAGGTACATAAAGATGCTTGTCAAGCCAGTGATCAACTTTCTGCCTGTGTCGAAAACATGAGTGATGAACCCAGTAGAAGTGGTGACATAATGAAAAAGAACTCTTTCGGAAACCCTGAGTTACCGGTAAGAAGATATTGTTTCTGCTTTTGTGGCCTTTGTACAGTAACTTGTAAGGATATACATTGCTTTTGCTTTCATTGCGTGTGTATAGTAATCGAGGTATGAATAACACATCATTTTAATGATATGGCAGTAAAAGAAAAATTGAAATGGAAGTCTTATTGAATCTGTTATAATTGGCACAGTTAGACCTTGTTTACAGTTTTCATCTGTACTGTCCACATTAACACTCAACATTCTTGTAGCCAGTTGGCTTAGTAATGACTTTCTGAACTTCATTTAAGCAGTATCTGATCTTTCAGAAGTCAACTGCAGATTTAAGAAACCACTTCACCTACGGTGTTAGATAATGTAGCTGGTACGTATGCTAACAACGGATAGTTAAAGATGACACTAAAGGCAGTATATACTAATAGTGTACTATTTGTGGCTGTTTGATCTTTTTCTCGTGATAGAAACTGCTCATCTGATTTCACACTTACTTAGCAGCTTATGCATAGTATGCTGTCAGTGCCTGTCTATTTTGTGCTGTTGTGTATGGTGAAATAAAATTTGCAAATTTAGGTTGGCAGATGAACTTGAGTGTTTCATCCAGCCTGCGGCATTGCGACATTGGACGCAATGTCATTTTGTTTTGTCCCTACAAAGTTATCTTCTTTAGTCATTATGACACATCTTAGTTGGCCATAATTAACACTATATGACTCATATCCAATATGAAATTATCCTGAAATATGTAAATTTGTATTTTTATGACAATTTTGTCCAATTTGGTCAAGAAAACTTGTTCTCAAAACCTACTTGTCTGATAGCTTTTTAATCTGTTATAAAAATCCTGAGGGATGTTATTAGATAAATCTTCTGCTGAAAGTGTTGCGGGGGCACTCTTTACGCTCCCTCCTCTTACGATTGGACGCAGTCTGTAAGATTCCTGTCGGGCAACAGAATTTTGTTGCCACAAATCAGATTTCGCCAAAAATTTATCGGCAGTTTTGAGGTCTATGTTACACCCATGCAGCCAACGAAGTACATATCACATGACTCCGCCTATTTCCTGTAATGCAGGTACCACCAACTGGTAAACTTAATGAATTTCGCAAAATCATCACAAAATAGGTTTTGAAGGCTGATATACCAATTTACTTATTTTTGACCTTGACCTAAAATTTGGAGGGGAAAGTAGAGCTGTTCATAACTGCCTCCCCACTGGCACACACGAAAATGTGCCTTCCCACTGAATTTCGATGCCTACTGCCCTCCAGTATCTATGGTCTGCCCACTCCGCTCCCTCCACAACAGTTCAAGCTCCCCACTGCCCTCTTCCCACTATCGAAACTCCCCTTTCCAACTGGATGCCCACTAGGCAACCCAGATCAACACAAA
This sequence comes from Ptychodera flava, assembly GCF_041260155.1. NCBI lineage: Eukaryota > Metazoa > Hemichordata > Enteropneusta > Ptychoderidae > Ptychodera > Ptychodera flava. Next base: position 22,434,536 of record NC_091930.1, on the reverse strand, counting down.
ACCGTGCCAGCAGTTAGCAGTGCACCTTGGAACATTGCTCCCCCATGAGTTGATAGACACTAACTCCCGTCAAGTTCTATCATCAACCACGGCTTTTCCCTCCCTCTACGTATTTTCTGGTACCCACTGTCAAAAATTTCCTCCCCGCCCACTGATTAGTTTTGAAATTTGCCCGCCCTCTGAAAAACTTCACACAAACACCTTTTTGCACAAACAACTTAGTTGGCTGTACCTGGTAATGTCAACAACAGGCAGACAAACATTGTAATTACCTGAAGTATGCTATGCACAGTGAAACAATAGCCCTTCCAAGCAACGATCGTGAATTTGAAGTTCTTTGTATCACAAGGCGGTGAGAAAGTCTTAGGAAGAACTTAGAATTGTACTGAACATACAGTAAGGGCAGGCCCTAGAAAGTTTCTTGAGAGGACGTTCTCTTCTTTGTTGGTATCACCCTTTAACCTCGCGCAGCGAATCCACTTGCCATTGGAGCTTTTGGTAGCTCCAATAACTATTCCAAGCTCATGTATATAGCATTTTTACCGCCAGGCAAGTACTTTTGGTGCCTAACTAGTCGATTGGTTAGCAAAATTAGACGAGTAGCAAAATCAATCGGCATCAAATGAAATAGAGAACATCGTTTTGGTATTCTTTGTTGCTTTCTTTCATCAAAAGGTAATGTTATCAAGCGTAATTAATTTGTACATCTTCCCGATAGTCATGTACCCCTCCCATGCATGCATTGCACTGTAAAGAGATTATCGGTATCTTATATTTTTGGTTCATCACTTTTGTTAATTTAGGCAAAAATTTTATGTCAATGGCAATTTTTTCTCACGTTATGCACTTGGACAGCACATAGTGAAACCATGACCTTCATATACTGAGGCTGGGTGAGTCGCAGTCACTCCACAAAAGTGCTCGATGGCTAGTGATTATTTAGGGATACTAGCCTATAAATGGGCTAGGGACTCAAAAACTTATCTGCTCACCCCTGCACTTGTGGGCTTGTGGTCATGAAGGCCATGAATGGCATAAATGTGACATTTTAGCAACCAGAAACGGCTGTAGGCATGACTAAATTTCTTTCATCTGTCCACTGCATATGAAAGACCAACTTGTAAGAGGAGGGTAGCGTAGGGAGTATCCTCCAGCCACAGATCTTCGAAGTGTCAGGAAACCCCAAACTTGACTTTTTCTCAGTCTGTGACCTTAAATGACCTATGCCGACCCTGGATATGTTGTTAGACAGTTTTGAAGGCTGTGGACATAATTTTGTCATGTTTGGTATCAATTGGCAGTAAAATCTGATCCATGGATGAAAGCTTCAGGTTAATTAATTCATTGCAGACCAATGTTTGCAACTTTTTCATGTAAAACACAAGAACTGATGAGAAATTTGGATCCAGGATAATTCCAGATGCCATAATCACACCCCACCAGAGTGGAAGGCATTTCACTATCAGTAACTAACTTGCGTGCTAAGTGCTGTGTAACTTCGAATAATAGCACCGACCTGTGGGGAAATCCCAAGGTTTAGGTTTCTTGCCATCTGGCCCATTGTAGCTCTAACATGGTTGATAGGAAGGGGTGGAACATTTGATTATGAGGGGGGTCTGGAAGATTGACGAGGTAGAGACTGATGAGGTAGCATTATTTTTTTACGAGATCCTTCGTACATTATTATTTCCCCACTCTCCCACCTTTTCTATTTGTCAAGCCTTCTCTGGCTGATTTTTTTTATTGACATTTTCAAATGTATGTAGGATCTGCTAGTGCCATTGCTATAGAAGATGACCTCCAGTATGTAAAAATCAGCCTTGGTGAACTTCTCCACTGTATTGCTGGGTACCTACCCCACCCCCACCCCCAAGCTATTAGATATATGCTTACCAATTTTGACAATTAGAACAATTTTCCTTTCTGGCCAAGTCTACAGATTGAATCTGGTATCTGTTCATTATAGGTCTTCTTACACATTTAATACACATTGTGTGCCTACAGGCCATTAACAGGGTCACCACACTGGTTAATGATCCATCATGAGTCATGCACGCCTGTCTGACGCCTTTCTTTTGTGTTTTGCTAAGAGCCAAAATTCTGGCAGCTTCCACACGTCTCCTCACTTCCTGCACTTGTTTTAATCTCTGCATTAGTTGGGCCCGAATTTCATCCTCCTTTGCTAGCTCAGGTTGAAATCATCAAATTTGTTCAACATAATAAACAGATAGTGAACTTGCTGATAGTATCCAATTTGATACTCCGTTCTTGACCTCTATGCGGTTCGTGTATTTATGTCTATTCTGTATGGTATGGCCAATAATCATCTTGAAAGTTGTACAAATGATACCTGTGTCTATAAAAAGTTTAATCAATGTACTTGATGGAACAATATTAAATTATTTAAATCGAGCACTTTCCTCCCTTTTAGTGGAGAAGTTCATCAAAGCTGATTTTTACATTATGTGTTAGCTTTTGGGCCAGTTATTCAATATACACCACTTTTGCTGTTCATAACTCGCATATTTTTAACAAAAACGGCCAAGAAATAATACCGGAAGTTGCATTCTAGGGCTTCATCAACTTTTCTGATTTTGATTTATGGGCACGTGATATGGCAGAGACCATTTTCTGATGAATATGGCATTGTTCATCATTCACATTCACACCACGTTGTGCGTATTTGTGAGAGAGTGAACAAACAATGACATAAACAGGGGGTCACTAGCTGTGGACCCCAACTCCTGTCCCAAGGGGGCCATTTTAGAAAATTGGGGGCCATCATCACCACACATGTAAAACCCTTGAATTTCTGCAGAAAATTCTATAGTCTATCAAGTCAAGAAAAGGAGAAGAAAAGAGATTGCGATTGCGCCCCTTGCAACGAAACCCCACTGCAATGTTTTCTCCCGTACGTACGCAACAGCTAGTCCCAACAATGGCAACAACAGCAAACTAACCTATTTTTTTTTATTCAGTCGGTTACATAACTGAATTATTGATATATATGCCGGACTTGAACAACTGTACAAATTGCTGAGGACTGTGATTTTGGCTGTGGTGACGATCATAGCTTAACGTATCGGTAGGATTTCTTTGAGAGAGGCCCTCAGTTTGCATGCATTGACAATTACTAATACACTGATACAGCACAAGAGAATAACCCTTGTAATCTAAACACAAAATATTTTAATATGTAGTGATCGATACATCAACTTTTAAACATAACTTGTATGTATAAGCAAATTATGAACAATGTTTCTGACCAAAGGGTTTTACAAAGTGGTGTTGTTCCATGCATAGAGCTGGCTACTATGGAAAATAAGATTTGTCCGACCAAAAATGTTGCTGTTCTAAATGATCATCTGGACCTGCATGGATACTTTTCTTGCAGTGTTCAACGTTTGCATGGATGGTAGACGTCACAGGTGCTTCAATTTAAAGGGCCTGCCCCACCATCTTTGTCAAAATCAGGGGTTCATCAACTACTGGCGTTAAAAATTTGAGTGGCAACTAGCCTTTCGTTATTATGTGGCAGCTACACTGTTGTTATATTCATCGGCCATGGCACATGAACACGGCTCCAATGCACCATTGCCCATACAGCTGTCCTTTCACCCAGCTTCCTATGCACCACCTTATATGCTGCGTTGGGTATTGAAATTACAAAGGACAATGGGCCAGGACCTGTCACTCTATGACTGAGGTGATAACTTTACGGGAGCCCAACTTCACTGAGCGAATGTATAGGGAGCGGGTGAACTCTGTGTGACCGAACCATTCAGAAAATGTTGCACCCTCAGTGGCCCATCAAATGCTGAAATGAGGGCCATTTGAGATTTCATTGCGCAAATTGCGCAATGGTTTGTCCTAGAATTAACTCTGCAAATACCGTAGTGGCAGAAGTTGCATTCTAGGGCTTCGTCAACTTCATGGATATTGATTCCTGGGAAAAAAGCACCAAGCTTGGTGCTTTCATCATATGATACGTCAGGGACCATGGGTATGCCATTGTTCCTTCATTCATGCACAAATATACGTACAATCTGGCGTGTATGTGAATGATGAACAATGTCCATCGGAAAATGGTCTCTGCCATATCACATGATGAAAGCACTAAGCTTGACACTTTTTCCAATGAATCAAAATCCATGAATTGGTGAAACCGTAGAGTGCAACTTACGCTACTATTTGGGGCAGGTGTTGTTAAAAACCACAAGTTATAAATGGCAAAAGTGGCATTTCTTGAATAACCGACCCCAAAGCTGGCACATATGTGAAAATCAGCCTTGGTGAACTTCTCCTTTAACTTGAGAAAGTGATTCACAATGCATTAAATATATTATGTATATCATTTTAAAACTAACTGAATCATTTGAAGATGGACAGCATTTTCAAAATAATTTTTTTGAGGCAAGACTCATCCTATATTAACCCTTTGAGCGCCAAGGTCAGTTTTTATCGCTTTTATAAAATATAGCCCATTAAATTTTTCCCAGGTGTTTCGTAAAATTTTGATAAAAAAGTGTAGCCAATGAAATATGTCCATTTAGTCCAAAATTATAAAAAATTACAGAAAATATCAAGAAAATCAGTAAAATGTTGCAGTAAAATTTTGGTGGAAAAAATTACAGCATTAAAAGGGTTAACATGATCTTTTTTGTGAAAAAGTGGAATTTGATAATGAAAAATGAATCTCTTTGAATTCATATTAGGTATGAATGTCATAAAAATTGAAATATGTTTAATCAAAAAAGCCACTGTCACAAAACCTGTTGTGTCTATTACTACTGTGAGTCATTGCATATGCCAAACTAAACTGACCACAATAGTAAAAAATGTGCAAAAAAACCCTGATACTTATCCAAAAAGTTTCAAATATGCCAAAACAGCCTTTTAGAGCTGTTACTTTTACTCTTCAACTTCACTGGCAGTTTTTAAGTTGTTTGGATTTGCAGGCCTGATATATAGTGCCATTTCTAGTCTCTGTCAAACAAACAGCCTATCATTTGATACTTCTGCTGAATAGCACTACTTTACAGTTTATTCTTGTCCTATTTCCAAACAGTAGAAAACAATAAGGAAAGCCCCCCAGCCAATTTCCCATTGGCTTTGTACCATAATTGGCATTGTATTTATATTTAAGAAGCTGCCATTATACATTAACCCTTTTGCTGCGAAGTCCATATTTCACCACCAAGTCAAGATAGTTAAAATTAATGAAACACAACATATTCCATATGGTGTATTTTAACATAATACTGTATATTTGAAAGCTGTTGAAACGATAAATACTGTAAACTTGATTTTTTTTGACAAAAGATGCTATAACAGACCAAGCCAAGTGGGTAAAATACGTCATGTTTTGGCTCAATACCGCTTTTTAGCTCATATTTGGTTTTATATATAAATACCAAAAAGAGCTTATATGATGAGTCGGTGGTGTCTATATGTCTGTATGTATGTATGTATGTGGGTATGTATGTTCGGATGTATGTCCGTCACACACAAAGGCTCCCATACCACCAAGCTACCATCTCAGTATTTGGTGTACAGGTAGATGCAGGGGTTGAGATGTGAATTTGTTCAAATGAACACGTCAGTGTCAAAAATGTGCAAATGAGGTAAGAAAAAGGGAAATCCTGCAAATGTGCAGGAGTGGTTGCAGTAACTGAATCAGCCCACACATCTGAAGAAGAGGATTTTGACTTTTAACCTATTTGTATGCAGGGTACCTATTATCTTTGGAGTGGTAGCAGTAACTGAAACAGCTAATTGGTCATTTCCTGTCATTGTTTATGAACTGTGACATATTAACAGATCTGCTGAAACCATGGATGTCTATTTTTGTACATCCTGGCATGGTTGAAAGATTCTCTGCTATGCATGTTGCTAAAGTTGACCTTCAGTACCTAAAGTTCAGACCTTATTTACTTTTGTCATTCTTGTTTTTCTGGTTTAAATATTTTTTGTGTTTTTTCTGGTTGTACTGTGCAGAAATTGTCATAACATCAACGTATAATTTTCCTGCACTGAACAGATAGAAACAACACTTATTGTTGATCTCTGGTATGTACCAATTCTGATCAAATTTGAGCGACACCGTATAAATGCGGTATTTTTACTAACTTGGCTGATGGGGAATTGACACTGTCTGGCAGGAAAAGAGTTAAGTTGACATCTGGAAATTTCAATTCATTTCAAGTAGTTACTAATACTAGGAAGATTGAAAATAATCCATCCCCTTCAGTCAGGGCATGTGAACATTATAATTTCGTAAGCTGACCTCATAAGGGGCCGTGGATAATTAATACACGTGCACGGTAAACGAAACTGAGTGCGTTTGGCCTCAAACCTCCCCCCCCCTCCCCTAAACGAAAGTTTGGAAGTGCGAAAATCCAACAAGCCTCATTCTGTATCTGCATATGAACAATTGGTAATTACGTCGCTATGAAATCACGTATACCCCCCGCCCCCAATAACTCCTCTAAAACCAATCTCTGTTCAGCGCCAACTCAATAATGATGCTACCAATACAATGAATTGAAACAGTGTATCCAAAATGATTGTTATGTTATTTTACTCGTGCACTGATTGACATGTATGTCAAAGGAATGCTGGTGTAGGGCCAGTGCCGTACTGGCCTGGCCTGGTCCATGCCAAACAATATAGCGCGATATTTTATGATACATAAAACGTGTAGCGAGATGTTGCGACATGAAAACTTTTAGTGCGATTTTTGCGCACTGTAATCGAAATACAGCCAAACCCCCTCCCCCCCTTAACACAGAAGTTGCGTTTCCAGTGCACGTGTTTTAATTATCCACGGTCCCTAATTCATTCTTTCTGCAGAGTTCTGAAGTCTCTCTGGGCAGACAAGGTGGCATGGACTCCTTGGCAGCTAATATGTCATCTACACCTATCAGAATAGATACAGGCCTTACAAGTGATGCGCCACATCCAACTATGAAAATGAAGCAGTGCATGCCTGCTGTTATTCCAAGGGTTTCTGCCAAAAGAGTTACTGACATTACTACCGGTATGATACCAATTCAATCAAACCCTGTATCTCTGCAGCCTAAAAGCAGTGTCATATCAGACCACCTACTCAGTCGTGCAAAAGCAGTGCTAAGTCAGAACCTGGAGTTGGCACCCATGAAAAGAGCCTTGCATCAAATTCTGTATTCAGCATTCCTAAAAACATTAGGGTCAAGTCTGGTCCTGAATCAAACATTCCTGAAAGCTTTGTCAAGTCACAACCTGTATCCAACGTTCCTGAAGGTACTGTCAAGTCAAACCCTGTATCTGGTGGGTCTGAAAGCCTTGTCAAGTCAAACCTTGAATCCAGCATTCCTGATGGCAATGTTATGCCAAACCTTGCACCCAGTATTCCTGAAAGCTTTGTCAAGTCACGCCCTGTATCCAATGTTCCTGAAGGTACTGTCATGCCTAACCATCTATCCTGTGGTTCTGAAAGCCTTGTCAAGTCAAACCTTGTATCCAGCCCTCCTGAAGACACTATAGTGTTGAACCCTGTATCTGTCACTTCTGATAGCACTGTGAAGTCGTGCCAGGCTGTGCCAAACATTTGTGAAAGTGCTTACATGCCAAACTCTGTCTCTGATGTTTCTAAAAGTATTGAAAGTGCTAATGTGGAGAAGTATAGTGTGACTTATGACCACCAGCAACTCCAGTGGCAGTTGTTCAACCATACAGTGTTATTGACACTGACAACAACCATGACCAAGATAGTATTGCTGATCCAGACCATCAGCCTTCACAATCAGAGTCTGAGACACTTGATTCAGATACCCAGCCACATACTAATCTGAGTTCTACCACATCATCGACAAGTGGGCATAGCAATACAAGGAAAACAGTTCAGTCAACTCAAGCTCAAGTATCAAGAAAATTCCGTCAATTAGGAAGGCGGACCGTTGGTGTGAAACAAGCGAAAGCCTATGTGTCTGGCAAAAAGATATACGACAGGAAGCATTTTGTGTGTACTGTAAGAAAGAAATTGGTCATTTGTATCGACATTTCGAAAGAAGACATAAAGCAGAAGCAGCAGTTGCTCAAGCATTCAGCTTTCAGAAGAGTTCAAAAGAGAGATTAAAACTTTTGAAGAAACTGAAGAACAGGGGTAACTATGACCATAATTATCAAGTAACCAAAACTGGTATTGGAAATGTAGTCCCATACAGAAGACCAGGTTGTGAAACTACGAAAACTGGTGGTGATTACTTGCCCTGTCTGCATTGCCTTGCATTTTTCTCAAAGAATGTAATGGGGAAACATGTAAATAAGTGTCCGTTGGCGGAAAGGAAAACTGACCAAAGCACAGAAAGGAGTGAAAGAAGATACCAGAAAGCAGCATCATATCTAATGCCAGTTGCACATGGTACTAGCAAAATAATCAAAGAAAATGTGTTGCCTCATATGATGCAAGATGATGTAATCAAAGTCGCAAGAAATGACCCTTTGATAATGAAATGTGCTACAAGAGCCTATGATGGTAATGCCCACTGAGAAATATAAAGTTTCAAGTATCAGTGCGCATCAGAGCACTTGGACGTTTGCTGATAAAGTTACGAGAATTAGATAATTCAATAGTACACCTACAAGACGTAATAAACCCATCGAAGTTCAGTACAGTTGTACAGGCAGTGCAGTGTCTTGCAGGGTATGATGAAGAAAATGGAACTTACACAACCCCATCTCTTGCCTTGAAGCTAGGCAGCTACTTGAAATCATGTGCTCAGATTGCCGTCAGTCAATCTATACAAACAGAGTCCAAAGAAAATGAAGAACAAGCTAACAGGTACATTGAGCTTCATAACCTTGAATGGGAAAACCAAATCTCAGGCAGTGCAGTCCACACACTTCAGTCAAGAAGGTCAAACAAATCAAGACTTCTGCCATTAACGAAAGATGTCATGAAGTTGAACAATAGGTTGAGTGACATAATGGACAACACCGTTAGGAATTTGAAAGAGAAGATATTAGTTGAAACATCATGGGCATCACTGTGTAAAGCTACATTGGCTCAAGTCATTTTATTTAATCGACGTCGGGAAGGAGAAGTTTCAAGAATGCAGTTGAAAACATATGAAGACTACAAAGACAAGAACAGCGTTGGAGAAGATGACGAAGTAAATCAGAGTCTCACACCTCTTGAAAAGTCACTATGTTGTCAACTGACAAGAATTGAAATTCCAGGAAAGTGGGGAAGAAATGTGCCAGTTTTATTGCCTCCAAGACTCAAAGACTCTGTAAATCTGCTCTGTGATATGAGAGAGGAGGCCAGTGTGCATCCTGAGAACCCGTATGTCTTTGCACGACAGTACAACTCAAAAGAATGCCAGCGCGGAGATAAGTGCCTCAGACTTTATGCTCATAGTTGTGGTGCATCAGATCCAGAAAGACTGACATCAATAAACCAGAAAGCATGTGGCGACAGTCTCACAGTTCATGAATCTGAGTAATAATGAACTTGATGTTCTCGCAGGTTTCCTTGGACACGATATTAATGTGCATCGAAACTACTATAGGCTACCCCAAGCAACACTGCAGGTATGCAAAATAAGTCGCCTATTGATGTCACTGGAAAGAGGAGACACTGATGTCTTCAGAGGCAAAACTCTTGAGGAAATAGAAACAGAGGGTAAGTTTCTTTTGTGGCATATCAGTACAATGGATATGTGAGTGATACCAAGTCACAATGCATACACTGGGTAAATAACAGGGGATGAGAAACTTCTTTTTTCAAATGAAAAGTGATGTCAAATACTCAGTAACCTTGACACTAATATTAGGTTGCCATCTTGATTAAATGACTCAGAGGTAATATCCTGTGCTGTACTGGTTCAAAGACTTAGCCAGTCACTCGTGTTTCGGCGATAATTTGAACTTAACTTATCACATGCAGTGTTACATTGTTTAGCAGGGTTCCCATGATGCTTGAAAGTCCTGAATTTGAAATCGCTTCTTTAAAGTCCCTACACTTTATTCATGGAAATTCTGGTCAAATTGATTTAGTCACTTATTATATGCTGATTAAATGAAAAAATATTTTGTGATTCCAATACCCAACGTCTCTACTCTGATTTTACCTGCTGACCTGAAAATTTTTAGATCCAAGTAAAGGGACATAAGCTGTAATTTAACTATTTTTTCAGTATTTTGGTCTTGTCTATAAACCAGAGTTTGGTATCAAAATCCCCATATCATACTGAAATGTCCAGTATTCTATTTGTTGACACAACCTGTATGTGTTATGACCATAGCCATTATAGACAAATGAATTCTAGTCTGAACTCTGAATTTAAAAAATAGTGCAAAATCTATTGCCCCTAATTTCAGATGTATTTTCAGCTCCAATGTCAGTGGCGCAGAGCTTATCACATACGTTGATTATCCAACTTCGTCTATCAGTCTGTCTGTCAATAGTTCCAGAAAGAAATCTATTTATGTGGTAACACTAGTTGCATTGCTCTTTAAATTAGTATGCGGGGAACCTGAGTCAGACTGATTGATATTGTTGCACAATCTTCATATTAATATTTGGGGCAATTTTTGCCATTTTGTCAAAAATCTTTTTCTCTAAAAAACATTGTCCAATGGCTTTGAAATTTGGTATGCATGCTTCTTTGTGACTTCAGTCAGATTTGTACAAAATGTGACAACAATTGCATATTTGTATGTGGTTGCAATTTTCAGTCAAAACTCTTCTCTGAAACTGCTTGTCTTGTTACTTCAAAATTTGACACGCAGGTTCCTGTGAGTGATCTCAACAACAGAATGTCGAATTTTGGAGAAATTTGCATCGCTGAATATTTGCTGTATACATTATTGTAAAACGATGCCTTGCATCAGTTTATCATATGCTTCAGGGCTTATTTACAGATTCCTTCCTACTTTTAGTTCAATATCTGTACTGTTTACACTGGTTTCAGTTGTGATAGATGATCGTGATGAAAATGAAGAGGAGTGCCAGTGGTAAGCCAGAACACCACAGTGACTCAAGATGATGACAGAACAGGAGAGGTACAGCAGGAGAGTTTAGAAGAAGAGTTGAGAGAAGTGATAGCTGATCAGCATAACGTGGGTCACTCTGCAGAAGGATGTAAGTATGAAAGTCTTCTGGCATCAGCATTTCACAAACATAAGTTGAGTGCATTCAATATACAATAATCTGAAATAATAATTTTGTCATCGGATCACAGGTACATTTACCGGAGTAGCATTTTCCCCATTACTGTGAAAGAACAGATTTCCAGCTCAGCAATGTTGTTAATTACCCATAAAAGTCTTTGAGTGTTCTTTAACGTGCCTTGACATTCTGCTGATTGAAACTTCATTTATGTCAGTGTAAACATTGAGCTTGAGCTCTGTGATAGTGCTCTCAGCATGATGGCAAAAACCTATATACACACATTACACATGGGATTAAACTTTTTATATCAGGAAATCTGAAAGGGAGAGAAAGAGGAAATAGAATATATATCTTACAAAACCAAGCCATGATCAGTAGTGTTTGCTGTATTTTACTTTCCCCCTTTTCTTGAACTTATTGTATAACTATTGGTCAGGGTGGGTTAATTTTATTCCCAATTCTGTTCCCACTCAGATTTCCTAATATAAAATGGTTTGATCCAGGCGGTCTGTATGTGTATCAGTTTTCATCATCACTCTGAGCGGTCTCACAAAGCCAATGCTTCTGTAAGTGAAGTTTTATTCAGCACAATGTCCAGGCATATTGCAGAACACCAAGCAAATTTCCTGGGTAATTAATAACATTATTGAGTGAGAAACAAGTGTTTTTGCCGTAAATCTTGCAAGGAGATGAAAAATATTCAGTCATGGCAAAGCTTATACTGTTTATAGTACTGCTTGTATTGTACCTTATCACAATCAGTTGAGGATTATTTTTGTGATTTATTTCAAAGAGTGCCATTGGGTCATGTTGCTTCAAGTGTATTATCACATGCCTCGACGTTAGTGCAAATAAGTGCATTGATTTGAATAGGAACATCCAGAGAGTTACTGCTTTCCTGTACCTAACTTGCATGTTGATGTTATATTTTGGTCAGGAAGTTTCTTTGAAAGTTTCCTGAACTTATATCCAAATTTTTAGTCATTTGAGTTTGCTAACATGATGTACAAAGAAAGCTAGCTTAGGTGAGCCTCACAGCTATTATTGTTTCTTGTTAGCTACTATAGACTATAGTCTATAGAAGCTATTGGGATGGGTATCCGTCCGGCGTCCGGCGTCAGTCTGTATGTATGTATGTATGTATGTATGTCCGTTTGTGAGGCGTCCGTCCACTCAAATATCTTGAGAACCGCAGTACTTACTGATTTGATATTTGTTGTGTAGATGAAAAATATGATTTTGAGAAAGTATTTTTTTTAATTTTTTGATATTGTTGAAAATAGGCAAATTAATGCCAAAAAAGGCGTTTTTGGTAAAAAATCTTCTCCTTCATAACCGCTGGTCAGACAGCTTTGTTATTTGGTATACAGGTCCTAGGGACAACCCAACGTAGATTTGTTCAAATTGTGATGAAATATGCAAATGTGTATTTTTAAGGAATTTTTTTGTCATTTTTGGTCAAAGTTTGACTTACATTGTATGTAATTCTTTTACCGTATAAACCCTATCAATTCACCCAGAAAAAAATAATAATATTATTTTAAATCATTGAATTAATTAGGAAATCATCAAAGCCAAAATATTTTAGTGTGGAATTATCAGAAAGTTCAACTTTTTTGACAGTTCATAGTGAATTGAGGATTAAAACATGTAAAGGCAACTTTCCTGAATCCCAACTTTGATATATCTGAACCACCATTTATGTTATCTAAAAGAAATTGCGCATAATAGTTTGTCATGATAGGGTGGTCAAATAAATAGAGATACAGAAAGTTCTAATTTCCATTTATGGTTGACTTGGTAAGGATAAAATAAGATTACTTTTTGAGGAAAAAAATAGAGTGGTCAATTAAAAGAGTGGTCAAAGTGATAGGGTTTTTATGGTAAAGCTGGGCTGTAAGATTCCTCATGTGCTATTTATAGCAATTATGCAATCTGTGTAAACAGTGCAATGAAAGTGTAACATGATTCCATATAATGCTTTTGATGACCTTGAACTTGTTAAGTTTCAAAAATTTGTCTCTTCAGTGTGCTTTCTCTGAGTACGTACAGTCTCAACTTATTCAACAGAAATTACAATGTTATTTGGTATACAGGTCCCTAGGGATAACCCAACTTAGATTTGGTAAAATTGTGATGAAATATGCAAATCTGTATTTTTACGGAATTTTTTTTTCCATTTTTGGTCAGGCCATCCTGAAATGAGCTATCAAAGATATCCACCTTCTTCATCAATACATGAGTCACAAAAGGTTATTCTCTACATAACACAGCAGAGCTCTGTCAACTGTTGAGTCGCTTGTTTTTTCAAAACCGCTGGTCAGACAGCTTTAATATTTGGTTTACAGGTCCCTAGGATGACCTTAGTGAGATAATTTCATACAGTCAGGAAATACTTAATTTTGTATCCATGTCTGTAGTAGCTTCAGGGACTTGGCCCTATGTTTATTTGATACGGATATACCATCTGTCAAACATTGATGGTAGTTAGAGAGGTAATCATAAAACAGTTGAAGATTCTATGTCTGTTAGTCTATCAGTCAGTCTTTCCAGTTGTCTGTATGTATATGTATGTACGTGAGTATATACTGATCATAGACCCTGGAGTGAGAAGGCCGGCAAATTCAGCAAAGATCAAACACCTACATTGTAAGGGCCAGGGATCATACGTGTTCTTCTGCATATATTAACACCTTAGCCTGTAGAACAAGTCACTTGAACACAATTAGCATAGCACGGGTAGTGTAACAAGCCAAAGACCTATGAAAAGACATCATCAAATTGACAGACATGTATTTCAGTAACCACTATGCTTTTTCCACCATTTCCGGAGTTTCATTGTTTGTGCAGTAAAGATTTAGAAAAAAATTGTAAATGAATTGTACCGTAATGATCAATTTATCTGCCTTGTTTTGCGTATCTTTTGTTCAGCAACTGTAAAACTTTCAGCAATGTAGCACATATTACCTGGATATTTGTTGTTTTTTGAAACTGGCGAGAAATCTAAAATGACCAAAAAAACTTTAATTGACATGCAAATACTGACACTGATGACTGTGTCTATTTTCAATCTTCCTGTAATGGGTTATATTCTGAAAGAATGTCAGAGGGACACAGAAGATATTTTGAGATCATCATATTCTGGCATATTTTCAGCTCTAACTGCTTCTCAAGCTATTTGAAATTACTAATTTCTGCTGTCGTTGTCATAGTTCTTAGGCTTTTGTTCATGCAGACCTAAGTCGTAAATTATCATCAAGTAATATCATCAATGAAATGTACCCACACAAAGAAATGATCAACATTTCTACCTATTTTTTTTTTGCTGCTGTGGTCATGTACCAGTACCATTTTGGTGTTATTTTTTGTGCATGCAAGGGCTGTGATACGATAGCTGCCGAACTGAAAATACTTCTGTCGACTTAAACCCATATTTTTATAGGCAGGTCATAAAATGACAATAACGTTACTTTTAATTAATCATTGTCCAGGTGAAACACGAGTATGCAAAATCAGAAGACCCAGGAAGCACGTTAAGTGGACACGTGCAGAAGAAACTGCCATACAACGTGCCCTAAGGAAAAATTATGCAGAGCGTACACTACCAAGGAAAGATGATTGTATGAGAGCAATTCAAGAAGAGCCAGCTCTTCGTCAGCGGTCATGGCATGTTATCAAGGACCACGTAAGAAACTGGATTCAAAGGAATTAAACATTTGTATGCTTAATGTATAATTCAAAATGTATAATCAGCTTTTAAATGGTGTGAAACATTGTCCATGATACGGCCCATGTGTGACGTACATATGATATCCAACAAGGTGGAGATTTATGTTAGGAATAACTCCCAACATTGTTTACTAAGTATTAGAAAGACAGGAACATTGTTCGTGTCTTGACAAATAAGGGACTGAGACTTGTACTCCAATTCGTTACTTTGGTCTTTCCTATTTAAACTCTGGCATGATAACTAAGACATTATGAGGATGATGATACATGCTGTGTTTCATCAATTTTTCTTTTGAACATGTAGTTAGCCCATCTTGCTAGATAGAACATTGGTGTTCTGTTATTTCATTAGGGCTTTTTACTTCTAAATGGTGATTATAGGCTGCATCTGTCCACAGGTGAACACACTGGTACAAATAACAAATCATATCATGTAATGATACCCTGCATGGAATGCAAAAAAATGCAGGAACACACGCTCTTAAAGTTTATGCATGAATGATAGTGTGAAAAGCAATGATGTTTTGCTGGGGTTTTTTAGCCATGTCAGGTTCATATAAACACCTTTGTATGGCCTATCATCCTGTAGCCTTCAAGGTTTGCAAATGGTATTGCAATCTTTTGACAGCTATGGCAGCCATATTTATTTTTGTGAGCAAAGGTTAATTCAAAGTTTGCGTTTTGATTACTTTCCACAACCCCTTGGAAGTTTCAAATTTTAATTATGTTTTGTCATGTGACCTTGCTGCTACATTTGATTTCTAAACAATGGTTTGATTATCTTTTCAAAAAACCAATGAACAGGTGATGTATGTAAACCCATCAAACCGATGTCTTCAATATTTGACACTGCTTATGACAGTCAAATCAGATTATTTGGAAGATGGGTAGTAATGCTTGGAAATGTTGTATCTTATATACATATATAGCCTGTTATCTCTGTCTTTTTGTCTGACTTTTAAAGTTTCTGCAAATGGCTACAATGCTAAACTCTTTGGTCCCAAGTGACACTGCTTGTAGTTCTAATGTGTTATTTGGTGATGCAGTGTTATGTACAGGTCACAAATGACAATGCATTGATAGTGTTTCTTTACTTTACACTGTACAATTGTCAATTGTCAACAAAATACCTGGTCACATAAGTACCATATTTTAGGGAGGAGAAAGCAGTGTAATGCATAGGTCACTGAAATAATATTTATATTATCTTGATAGATAAGGTAGTTGTTGGTGATTCAGTGTTGTGATGGTATACAAGAACCACCAAAATGGCTATTTTTTATTTTTGTTAGCAATATAGTAAATAGCCTCAGGTATATTGCCAATTAACAAGATCAAAAAGGCAGTTATGTATTGATGCTGTATTATACATACAGTTGTCCTCACAATTGCTGTTTTTTTTTCTTGACCCATTGTGACTTAGCTCATACCTAGACAGCTGATTAAATGGGCAATTTTTTTAATTTGTTGGTACATTGTTATACAAGAGTAATAAACAGCAAAATAATCAGAATGTAATTATCTGTAAGATTTTAAATCCTATAGAGGGCAAACTTACCTGCACTTTACTCTTATTGCTTGTCCCCTACAAAGCAGTGGAGGGTACATGTACCATATGACTGCCATGAGGCCATTTTGTGTCTATTGCTGCTATGCTTGACTCTGTCCTTATATATAATCCATATGCCACCAACGCAGCAAAACATTAAATAATACTAGTATGATCAAACACTACCAAACAAGCCAAGAAAAAAATCAAACAACATAAACTTACTTTGCCTACCGGTATATCATCATCCGTCCCTTACACATTCATTTTCAAACAAAGCCTTTTATTATTTTGGCACACAGAGACTTGCTTGCTTTGTAGGTGGATGGTTGGTTGATTGCTAATTCTTTGTATACCAGAATCATGAAAGGACTTCTCAAGTTTTGATTTTGATGGCAGGCTACAACTTAATAAAAAATAATTAGCACAAATTTATCAAATACCTTATCCTGTGATTTTTTGCAGCTGCCTTGCAAAGTATGAACCAGGAAGCACATTTAACTGTTGATAGCTTTTTTAATTCTGCTCTCAACGGTAAGCTTATCACCTCGGTGGATTGTCCATTGTCAGTCCCCATCCATCAACATTTTCAGAAAGAAGCCTATTTTTTTCCTACTGCTTGATTGCTGTGAAATTTGGTATGCAGGTTTCTAGGGGCAACCTGAGTCAGATTGGTACAAATTGTGGCAAAATTTGCATATTTGTAATTTTTGGACAATTTCATTCATGAAACTCTTATCAAGCTTTATACTTGCCATGATGAGGCACCATTGTCAGGCTTACATTAAAGCTCCATTAGCTGCAATTTAACTATTTTTGTCTATGTCATTCTTACTTAAGGCAAAGGAAATTAGTAACATACTTATTTTTGGTTTTAAAATGATTTTGTAGAATCATTTTATTGATGGTCAGTTTTCTCCCCTTGAGAGTCTGTTTTCATTCAATATAAAGAGGTTGAATAGTCTTTACTGTGTAGATTTGTCAAGATGACACTGGATAGCAAAGATCTGCATGATGGATCTGTTACTGTAATTGTTCAGTTGTTTTGCTAGTGAGAATATTTTCACCCATGTAATGTGCACATATTCATGAAACTCTGTTATCAAGGTTTATGCATTGCCATGATGAGGCACTGTTGTCAGGCTTACATTAAAGCTCCATTAGCCACAACTCTCGTCTATTTTTTTCAATATAAGTTCAACGTATCAACTAAAGTTGATGCTTCAAATCCCTGAAGCATGAAGAACCGTCTAGTGTCATGCCTATCAATCTAATCTACATAAGTAGAGTCAGCATTGTACTTGTTGACAATTAAATTCAAGTTTTCAAGAATGCTTGTTTTAATAACAACAATGATCATGAGATATATGCAGACTATGTTGCCAATCAGAACGCATGAATTTTAACAAGACATCAGAAGTAGGACAATGAACAGCAGTTGAAAAATAGAACCAGAATATTGCAAATACAGTGGAAAGTCATAGCTAATACCCCTTTAATGCAAAGAGTATATAACATGTCTGTATTGGTTTATGAAACCCTTCTTCTGAAATTCAATCATCATGTTTATACTTAGTTTCGTCTGAGAATGTTTTTGTTCAATATGTAGATGTTAGATACAGTTTTCAATGTTGTGACAACATTTGATAGCAAAGATCTGCATGTTGGATCTATGACTGTAACTTAGCTCTTGTTGATTTCATTAATATGTTTGCTTGCTGATGTTAACATGTCAACAATGATGTTCTAATAAAGATAAAAGTTGGTTGCCAAATTGCAGTTGTAGAAAACAGGAAAATCTGTGGATTCCTTTTTGACACCATGGTATAATATGAATATCAGTGTTGCAGCCAGGATGTGCCCTTGTGACAATGTCCCCATACAGAACCCATAGTTCAGCATACTTGTGTACTGTTAGTCACCTTGAGTGCGCTCATGAGTCAACTGTGTTCGATGTAGTTTGAAAGTAATATCTGTTACTGACAATTACCTTTGTTTTGCACGATGATTTTGAGGCTTACCGGTATATTTACGTCCTTTGGGAACCATGATTTTAAAGTAATTAGAATGCTGCATTTGATATAACTTGCTTGTAGTCTGACAGAGCTCTTATTGGCAGCAGATACGGTGTACTTGCTTGAAATCTAAGCAAAGATGTGGTCTCGATACTAGACTTTTTTGTGTGTGAAACTAATTTGTTACAAAATAATGCAAGAGTTCCTTTAGCCTCCCCGTGCCCACCACCACTTAGAAGTCACTTTAATCTCTGATTTTCCTTGGAAGAAGCACATCAAATACAACTTTTGAAGGGGTTTAGGGTCAGGGTTATTGTTAGTTTTAGGGTCAGTAGACTTAAAAGCGTTGTTGAACCTGAAGTAGTAAAGTTCTTAAGAAAAAAAAAATTGGAGTGGAGTGAGCCGCACTTTTCAATCCCAGGTTCTCGCATTAGTGGAGTTCTCCTCCCAGTCAAACACTTGGCCAGTACAGGTGTTTGATTTCTATAACATTAATTACACAAACTGATCTCAACCTTTTGTAACATTTTGATAATCCTGCAAACAGAGTTTATACAAGCATTTAATCGACCATCGGTTCAAATAGCCAACGGTCATTGATTCTCCACCACAAATGCGGCCGGGAAAAACTAGAAAGGGCATTTTCTGGAGCGTGTGCCCGCTTGTTGCCTGTTTGGTGTCCACTCACACAATGAACGCCGCCATAGCTTCGCGTCCTTTTAAAGGGAGCTCCGCCTTTAAGGAACACTTTCTCAAAATAATATAAAATTTGAATGACAATTGCCGCATGTTGTCCCCAAAATGTGCAAAATGTCCCCCAAAATAAATGATAGTGGGACACGGTGTCCCCTGGTTTAAATTTCCTGGCTGCAACACAGGAATATACCTGTACCAATATGCATTCACAGGGGTACACTATGAATAGGTCTTCACCAATATGCATACACAGGGGTACACTATGATTATATCTGTACCAATATACATACACAGAGGTACACCATGCATAGTTCACCAACATGTATACACAGGGGTACACTACAGTATATCTGTACCGACATACATACACAGGGGTACACTATGAATATATCTGCACTAATATACATACACAGAGGTACACCATGCATAGTTCACCAACATGAATACACAGGGGTACACTACAGTATATCTGTACTGACATACATACACAGGGGTACACTATGAATATATCTGTACTAATATACATACACAGAGGTACACCATGCATAGTTCACCAACATGAATACACAGGGGTACACTACAGTATATCTGTACCGACATACATACACAGGGGTACACTATGAATATATCTGTACTAATATACATACACAGAGGTACACCATGCATAGTTCACCAACATGAATACACAGGGGTACACTACAGTATATCTGTACTGACATGCATAAACTGGGGTACACTATGAATATATCTGTACCAATATACATACACGGGTACACTATGCACAGTGTACCAATATGCATACACACAGATACACTATTAATATATCTGTACCAATTTGCATACACAGTGGCACACTATGAATATATCTGTACCAATTTGCATGCACAGGGGTTCACAATGAATATATCTTTAACGGCATGCATACACAGGGATGCATTATGTATTTATCTGTACCTAAAAATGATGTCAAGACATGATTCTTGCAGTTTAACAAAACTATAAAATTTATTGCTGTGCTTAGATTAATATGATCTAAGAAACAATGCAATTGACTTTCCAATCAAACCCCCTCCTCCAAAACCAAAGTTAAAAAGTGCAAAATGTTGATGTCTGCCTGAGAGCACAATAGCATTTTGCCATAGCTACTAAGAATATGTATCCCCTTGCCACATTACAATGTCAAGAAATCAACCAAATTTGAGTACTAAGCACTAATAGAAGTGTCATTAATTTTTACTTCCCTTTTTGCATCTGATGACTGTCCTGATCTTCTTGTTCCTTTTCTCACAATTGTCCGTTGTATTTTTTGAGCTTTCCAGAGTCATACTTGCAAACCCTTTTCAAATCTTCCTGTGCATCTGTGTGCTTTTTTCATTGTTGACAAGTCACCCAGGTGTAAAACATGTAGGCTTCCACAAACTTTTTGTGGTCATTATGGTGCTTTGAAGAATTGCTCTGAGCCAGCAAATGGTTACCAAATAGAGTCCTTTGTCCTGGGGTGGGTTTTTTTTGATGTTTTCAAGGAGAATTATGAGACTCGTCAAGACTGCAATATTCAGTGCTGTTTCATCAACACTGAGAGTGAAATGGTCAGGTGTGGTTGGAGCAGGCAGCCGCTTATAGCACATTAAAAACTGATACTTTTATCTTTATAATTTGATGAATAAAAGGTTTAGGATACAATGTTAATGTATGTGGGACACAACGAGTTGGAAACAGTTACTGTTAAATTTGTTGGCACGAGTGTGCAGTTTTTTTTCATTTTTATACACAAAGAACCAGTGATCACAAAATAAAAGTGCCAAAGTGAAGTTCACAAATTGAATAGATGTCAAACGATCAATCTGAGGTGTTCCCTTATTGCCACAGACTAGTGAAAGGGATTTTATTTTTAGAAACTGGGCTGTCCAGTTCCTGGTATTTTATTAAGAACATTTTTTAGAAATGATAGATTCCAACTTTCATGATAAATGAACCTGGTGCAAACTCATGATACTTTTGCACCTACTACCATATATATAGTGTTCTGATATCATAAAAATTTGTGAAGTCATAGCCTAAATACACTGTAAAGTTCCATTTTCTGAATACCTAGTTAAGATAGTTTGGTTTCTTTCCAGTTTAACTTGTATGTAGCTTTAAGCTGCCTTCTTCATAACCTTTTTTTGAATAAACATCACACAATTTCCATTAATTCTATGGGCCCAAGATGTTAATCAAAGTACATTTCTTTACACTGGGTCCCTTAAGAATGAAATGAAATATGTTAAGGTCCAACAAAAATATAAATTTCGAATCATAGAAATAGAGGTATTTCAGGGTGTCCTTTGCGATAAAATTGCTTTCTAGGTTGTATGCATTGTCTTCTAATACATGGATAGTTCATAATGCCTTCAGAAATTATGGCTCCACTAAGGGGTATTTAGGACCATATGAAAATTCGGGACCACTTTTGATGCCGATTCACGTATGTATGTATGTATGTATGTATGTATGTATGTATGTATGTATGTATGTATGTATGTAGGTAGGTAGGTAGGTAGGTAGGTAGGTAGGTAGGTAGGTAGGTAGGTTTGTATGTATGTATGTATGTATGTATGTATGTATGTATCTATGTATGTATGTATCTATGTATGTATGTATCTATGTATGTATGTATCTACGTATCTATGTATATATCCATGTATCTATCTGTCTATGTATGTTTCTATGTATCTATGTTTGTATCTATGTGTGTATCTATGTATCTATGTATCCATGTATCTATCTATATATCTATCTATGTATGTATGTATTTGCGTGCTTAGGAATGTCCGTCCACTTCAAATACTCGAAGTCCAGCAGCATCTTAGTATTTGGTGTACAAGTGTACCAAGGGGTGAAGATGTACTTAATCAAAAGAACGTGTCAGTATCAAAATGTGCAAATGGGGTAAGAAAGGAAATTCCTGCATATTGCTCAAACTCTTCAACCATTTGTCAGATTTGGTTGAAACAAGGTATTCAAATCCTTTAAGGTGACTTTAAAAAGATTTGTTCAAATTGTGATGAAACTTTTATAATTATTTTTGGGCAAAATTCATCCTCCCTCAAATTACTCATCCCATTGCTTTGAAATTTATTATGCATAATTCTATGGTTACCCCCTATCAGACTAGTTCAAATTGTGGTGGATCTTATACATTGCTTTTATTTTTTGCGCAAATTTTCTCATTGTAGAAAAAAAAATATTCTCTCCAAAAGTTCTTGTTCGATTGCTTTTTAACTTGACATCCTGATATTAGGCTTAACCTCCTTCTGATGTATTCAAATTAAGGTGATTTTTTATATCTGTATTTTGGTGCAATAATGCCAATCTTTGGTCAAAAAATCATTTCCTTTAAATTTGCTATTCTTATTGCTTTGACACTTGGTATGCCGGTACCTAGGGGCATCCTTAGCTGAGTGTAGTCCAATTGTGGTTAAAGTCAAGGCACTTTTTCCCCATTTGTGGTCGAAAAATCGTTTTCCCTGAATTCGTATAACCGATTGCTTTGGGACATAGTATACATGTTCGTAGGGGTTAACTGGTTCGAGAACGTTTGAATTGTGACTGAACATGCAATATTGTATTTTTGTAACAATTTTCGTTTTTTATTTGTTTCGTACGGATGCCAAATATCTTATTCTTGAATTTATTCTGTTGTCAAATTGCAACACTTTTGAACCGCCGCTCATCCCATTTTTATATTTCTATGTGTATGTAGGTGCATTCTAACATATAGTAGGACCAACAACAGCGTCAAATAATTTGAGAGCTTTTTCCATTGACATCCCTCCTAGTTTTCTAATTGCTGTTTTTAATGAAAAAAGGGCTTTAGAGCCCTTCGCAGCCAGGTTTAATTTTGCTGGCGACCATGACAATCTAGATGAAAAAATTAAACCAAGGTAGATGTAATAACTTACAGTTTCAACACTTTAGCCACTGAAAAACCAGTTTTTCATTCCTCCTAGGGTAACCTCCATTTCTAAATACAATAACTTTTGATTTCTTGAGATTTTTATCCATTTCCGAATCTTTACAAAATTTTTCCAGGTGTTTCAGTTTTCGTTGCAGTGCTATCGGTAAGTCAGCTACATCAGCTAGTTCATCAGCATACATTAACAAGCTGATTGATGGAAAATTCTCTTTTACATAAATACCAGCTGATTGTGTCATACATGTATCGTGACAGCTCATTAATAAATAACGAAAATAAGAAAGGGCTTAACATGCAACCTTGTTATACTCAGTTAACCCATCTTTACATCATACACATGATTCGAGTTGTGAATACATTGATTTTAACATTTTCAATATCTTACCGTGCAAACCATATGAAATTAATCTCTGCCCTAAATACTCATGATTTTCTCTATCGAAAGCTTTAGAAAAATCAATAAAGACTAAATATAAACGACCACCTTTTACAGATAAATATTTTTGAACAAGGGATTGTAAAGAAAAAATGTTATCTTCGGTAGAGTATCCTTTACGGAAACCAGCTTGAGCTTCTACAATAATTTGATTTTCATTTGTCCATTTGACAAGCCTTTGATTCAGGATCTTTGTAAAAAAATTACTGCAAACAGCAAGTAGCGAAATACCTCTGTAGTTGCTTCCATCAAGAAGTGAACCATTTTTATGTAACGGAAAAATAATACCTTTACACCATTCCTGTGGATATTGTCCAACGTCAAAAATAATGTTATTGAAAGAAGACTCAGTGACACGAGAGAAGCGTTGCAGAAATCTGGGGATGGACTCCACACGAACGTCGTAGTGCACCTCCCCTGCGGTGGCAATCGCAGATTTGAGTGGCATCGAAGAGGGGTAACGTGGTGTCGGAGTGAAGCCTGCCAACACAGTGGGTTTGTCCGGCGTCGCTAGCAGCCTGGCACATGAGGAGGGCCTGAAGTTCACTAGCTCAAGTCACGTGACAGACCGCGTGGTACCATGACAGACCCAGCAGGCTCTGTGATGGCAACCCCCTTTCTTTATTAAGTAATAAGAAATGTTGTGTACAAGGGTGGGATGGTGGGAAAGCAAAGCTCAGTGCGGCAGCTAGCACGTGAATGCTCAGTTTTGGAATGAACGGCAACAGCAACCTCGGTGAAGGTCACGGTTGAATACATTTGCATGTAATAAAGTGAAGGGATTAGCAACTATGATTCAATGTCCACTGTAAAAATGCAAAGCTCAAACATAAACATGGCAAAGAGACGCTGGTGAAGCTACAAAAACATGACACGTGTACAGCGTCCCTTCCTTCATTAACACAGATTACATAGCTAGGAAAAATGTAATCATAATATTAAAAAGTTTACATAATAATGGCGACACAATGTCAATGGAATATTCAAAAAAATCGGAAACAAAACCCTCAGGGCCGGGGGCTTTCTTGTTACTTGAGCTCTTGATGACGTCACGGACTTCCTCAACAGATATTGTTTCATTGACCAATACAGGTTGATTTTCTGTACATAGTAAACAGTGGTTGTCATGATCACTGAACTCTGATCTCACTCTATTTCTGAAATCACTATCATTAGATGTAATATTTCGCACATTTAACAGATTCTTAAAGTAATCAAACCATTCTGTGGGACAAATTTCAGTTTGTAAACTTCCTCCAGACTACCGCGTAACTTTTTAATGACAGCCAAAAATTGTTGGGGGTCATTATAAAGATTTATCATCTTTTGTTTCTGATCTTCTATATAATTTGACAACTTTTCTTTACATACATATTTGAATTTCTTCTGGCTCTTTTGTATTTCTCAAAATCCTTGGGTATGTTGAAAGGCGAAAATTACGTAATAATCTGAATTTCTCTTGTCTCTTTTCACTGCATTCCTCATCCATGTATCGCTAATGTTAATGTGCGAGGCTGCATGATATTGTGTATGTTTTTTGTCAATTGTCCAAGACCAATACTGTGTCTTGGTATTTGATGGATTATGCATCAACATGTTCAAATGCATTTGACATGACGATTATTACAAGCTTAGGCCCATAGTAGCTATTAAATGTTGTATGTACACTCACTCTACCCTGCAACATAGAACCAAATGTGAGCCAAGTGTAATTGACGCTACGTTTCAAATTGCTGTCTTACAAACAGCATTACTGGGGCTTGCATTAGCAACAGGTGACGATTTATTTGTCATTGTGCCAATATAATGCTTTGTGTGCGATCAGACTGTAAAGACTTGTTTGTTGAACATCATGGTCACATTTTGCATGTGAATTACAGTTGAAACCACCAAGTGGAAAAGGGCTAGGTTCAACAGTGTGCATTAACTGTGAGGTGGAAATTCATCCCACACTTCAAACCCAATAGACTGGGAAATCATATGATATCTTGCCATAAATTTACTTAATACTTGATGATCCTATGCCTCAACTTGGTGGCTTTTCATATTTTTAACACTTGTAAAGATGTTGTGATGCAAAACGTAAAACTCAGACACTATGCCAGCAATAACCTTCAATGACCTTCGTTGCACACCTATAGACCCTAACTACTTATTCAGAAGGGAAGATGAATCAAAGACAGTTAGTTTTATGTGAATAAAAGCAGTGTATATTGTGAAGCAATCCAACTTTATACCAGCACAATAGCTCTGTGCTTTGGTTAATAACATGTATTACATTCTAGAAGATACTCTTTGCTGAGATACATGATTTTGTTCTTACTAGGATTCCCTACGATAAAATGATTGATAGCCTATGACCTTTGACCTTACCTCATGATCAGTTGCTGCCTGTTTCTGTTAACTGCCCTGAGAAGATTTGTACTTTCCGTGAGAAAAGTGAATGCTACATTGACATCTATCGACGCATTTGAACTACTCACTACCAGCCAAGGACGAAATTTGCCAACTCAGCCACAGAAAATTAGGTATGTTGAATTCTGTCTTGTTCTCAGTGGATTATCGTTGTTTCTGTTTTCTGTTTCTGTTTTGCCACACCCAATGTAACTTCCTTATGAATATCACTACCGACGGGGTTTCAAGACCTCTACACCTTGGGGACAGCAACTATCAACAATCGTTTTCTTGCTAGCTCCACTGTCTGCGATGCGGAGCTCACCAGTTAAGTAGTTGTCCGCCATTGTGCCTAATCTGTTGGGAGAAGCGGAATCTTCTCCAAAACAGCTTGTCCGATTGCTTGTAATTTAATAGGCAGATTCCTCTGGTTGACCTATGCAAGATTTGTTTAAATTATGTCAAAATACGAATAGTTGTATTTTTGGGGCAAGTTTCCAATTTTTGTCAAAAAATTGCCTTTGAAAAAACTTTTCTGATTGCTTTAAAATTTGGCATCAGGCTCTTCAGTGCCTGAGTCAGAATTGTTCAAATTTTGTGAAAAGCTGCATATGTTTATTTTTCGGGCAATTTTTCCCATTTTTAGCTTTGCTGTCAATGACGCGGAACTTATTTAATAGGTGGATGTGTTGCAGTGTCGATCAGTCGTCTGTCGTCTGTCGTCCGTCGTCAACTTTTAAAATTCAAAGCGTCTTCTTCAAAACAGTCAGTCCGATTCCATTAAGGCCCAACTTGTGATGTGTCTATATGTGTAGTGTGTGTATGAAAACAGGGACAGACGCTGGTGTAGGTTACTTTATTGTCTAAGAGTAAAGGCTGCAACATATCACGTCATTGATGCTTAAGCTGTGGAATGCGATTGTCAAGTCAGTATATTGACTGAAGGATGTGTACTTGATGGAAGTGGACATGTGAGATTGTGTTGAAACACGACATCCCTCCTTTAATTAAATTTGTATTATTTATAATTGTTCCAAAATGTTAAATGATCAAATTTTGGTGTATTGACTGTTTGATAGAGTTCAAAATAGAGTTCATATTGTCCTTAGATAATTGAGTCAAAATTTTCTAATTGAAATTCTGAAAATAATAAAATGAAAGTAAATATATTGCTATTCTATTGCATGCGTTCTAATTCTATTTTAACTAAGAGATCGGGGTGGACTATCCTGTCTCTGTATACATCTAGTCAGGAGATTAATCTGCCCTCCCAACAAGACTAGTGTATCTCTGGCTGACTAAATCTTTTCTCACTTAGTGACGTAATCCTCGAGGTATTTTGTTGCATGTCTTTCTCGTTCCAGATATCTCTTTCCTTTGTCCTGGGTCGGTGTTAGTTTAGATGTTGGCACATGTATTTCTTCTGTTTGTTTGTCCTTGTTCAGCGGTGTTGTATTTATTTCTCTTTCCTCTTCCTCTTCATTGTCGGCATTTTCTTGTTTGATGTTTCTCTTGGGGATTTCCTTTACTTGTGATAAGTTGCGAGTGATGATTTGTGAGCCTCTTTTAGCCGTAACCACAATTCCTTTCTTCTGAATGACTTCGTACGGGTGTATTTTGTACGGAGTTTCAAGCTTTCTTTTCTCAGTGTTTTTAATGAGACCAGTGTCGCCTTGTTCGAAGTCACATGGTTTGGTGTTTCGACGTTCGTCAGCGTATTTCTTTATTTTGTCTTTGGCTTTCTTGTGTTGTTGTTGCAATTTCTGTTGAGGTTTTCGTCTGATGAAAGTTGGAATTTTGATGTTGAGTGGTCGCTGGAATATATTTCTGTCGCTGGGGGAAAACCTGTTGTACTGTGTGGTGTTGATCGGTAATTTCTTATAAATGTGTACAGGTTTTGTTTCCATGCTTTACTTTCTGTTTGTGCTGTACATATTACCTTCTCAACTGTGCGCATGAAGCGTTCAGCTTTACCATTCGCTTCTGGCCAATATGGTGTGATCTTATGGTGTTTGAATCCTAAATAGTTTGCAAATTGCTTTAATTCATGACTGTTGAATGGAGGTCCGTTGTCTGATGTTAGCCTTTTCGTTATGCCGTATTCGGAACATATCTTGTTGAGCCTTGGTATTACTGCTCTTTCTAATGTTGATTTTAGAATATCTTGAGCATTGATCTATAATGACCAATAAATAGTCACCTGATGGATATGGTCCAAAGAAGTCGATGCTTGATTCTTCCCAGAGATTGTCGGGAGTTTCCGTCAGCCATAATGGTTCACGACTTGTACTGTGCGTCGCTGCTTCACACGGTAGACAGTTTTGTACTTTCTCTTCTACCAGCTTGTCGATGTTTGGAAACCATATTTTCTCTAGTGGTAATTTCTTTGTCTTGACAACTCCTTGGTGTCCTTCATGAGCGAGTTCGGTGGCTCTATTTTGTAGTGATGCTGGAATCGCAATTTTTGTCCCACGCAAAAGTAAGTCTTCCGTCGTTGTTAAAGTCAGCTGGTCTCGGACTTTGTGTAGCGCTTGTATTGCTTTCCGGCCAATGTTTTCTTTATCGCTTGGGTCGATGACCTTGTACCATTGTCCTGTCTCAATTGCTGTTGCCATTGCCTGTAGCATTGGATCAGCTATCGTTTCGGCCTTGATTTCCTCTAGCGTTAAAGCTTGGGTGTGGCGTGTGTAGCAACAAAATTAATGTATTCTTCAGCTACTTTGTCTTGTCTGCTGCTCGGCTTTGATTTATGGTCAGGGTGTCTTGACATGTAATCAGCTGTGTTTTCTTTCCTGGCTTGTATATTACAGTGAAGACATAGTTTTGTAAGGGACTGGACACAAATTACAGGGGGGGGGTGGGCCGGTGTTTTTTGGGGGGGGTCGCCATTTTTCGCTCAAGCATTTTCGAAGGGTCATAAAATTTTGTGCAAGCCTATGGGGAGGGTCACCTTTTTTCATGCATCAAAGCTGAAATTGCATGTGCACGTTATGGAATACTGAAAAAAGAAAAAATACCTCCTGGCGCTTTCATTTTCTGCCATTACCATTTTCGGCGCGCCCTTCGGGTGCAAATTTCAGGTAGAATAAACAATGTATTGATGATCCAAGCAGCCGCATTGATTTAAGTTGTCATGATTTCTACTTATTCAACACTATTGTGCATAACTGTCCCCTATAATGACTCTTTCAATATCAATTTGGGAGATTACTTATTTGACATCATTCTCCATTGACAATACATTGGGTATTGGTCGGTGTCAAACGTTCATGTCGCTTTATGTACATTTTTTAATTTTTTGAGGACATTGACAGAATGCAAACTGTTCAGAATAGTGCATAGTGTCATCAATAACAACTGGAAGCTTCAGGTCGAACAACTTTTTAATAACAATTTAGGATCAGATAACCTATGAGTTATTTGTAGTTTCCTCATAGCCTACAATGTATAGTGAATCAACATTTTGGTGAAATTCCAAAATCAATTTCTTGCACAACCATGGACTTGAAACCACTCTAGTCTAATCATGAATATTAATACTAATAATTAGGTGTACATAAATGCACAGGTTTACCAAGTTTTGTATTGGAAAAAAATTATTCATAGTTTCATCATAGACTGCCATGTATAGTGAATGGACATTTCAGTGAAATTCCAAAATCAAATTTCTTGCACACCCATTGACTTGAAACTACTCTAGTCTAATCATGAACATTAATACCAATAATCAAGTGTACATAAATGCACAGATTTTCCTGTTTTTGTATTGGAAAAAAATTATTCATAGTTTCATCATAGACTGCCATGTATAGTAAATCGACATTTAAGTGATATGCCTAAATCAAATTTCTTGCACACCATTGACTTGAAACCACTCGTCTAATCCTGAACATTAGAACCAACAATTGAGTGTACATAAATGCTCAGATTTACCTATTTTTGTATTGGAAAAAAATTATTCATAGGGTTTCACCATAGACTGCCATGTATAGTGAATCAACATTTCAGTGAAATTCCAAAATCAAATTTCTTGCACACACATGGACTTTTAACCACTCTAGTCTAATCAAGAACATAAATACCAATAATCAAGCATACATAAATACACAGATTTGCAAAGTTTTGTATTTAAAAACAATTATTCATAGTTTCTTCATAGACTACAATGTATAATGCATCCACATTTCATGTGAAATTCCAAATACAAAGTTATTGTACACAGATGCACGTGTTACCACCCTCTTCTAATCAAACACAATTATGTCAATTATTCAGGGTCATATATACACAATAGTGCATATTTTTAATTCTGAAAATTTTTTTTTACAGTTTTGTCATAGACTCCCATGTATAGTGGATCAACATTTTATGCGAAATTCCAAAAACAAAGTTATTGTACACAGATGCACATTTTACCACCCTCTTCTAATCAAGCACAATTATGTCAATTATTCAGGGTCCATATATGCACAAATAGTGCAAATTTTTAATTCTGAAAATTTTTTGACAGTGTTGTCATAGACTCCCATGTATAGTTTTGTCATAGATTCCCATGTATAGTGGATCAACATTTTGACAGAAATTCCAAAATCAAATATCTTGTTCACATGTGCACTTGTAAAGAACCCATGCTAATCAAGTATATCTATATCAGTTATTAAACATCTGTATATGAACAGATATAGCTAGTTTTATACTGGAAAATACACGTTCGTAGTTTTCTTATAGTCGACTACATGTATAGTGTATCAACATTATCGATAAAATCTAAAAATTACATTTTTTGTACAGGCATGCACTTCAAGCAAAGTACATTTACATAAATAACACACATATGATTTGATATTTTTTGGACAACGCGTTATATCGGCCACATTTTACCTTCCTTTCGGGAGGGCGACTTAAAAAGTATAGCAAGTCAGAAGGGGGTCTTTAACACATTGCGGGTTTTTTTTGGGGGGTATTGAGTAACAGGGGAGGGTCACTTATTTTCATGCACGGATAAGGGGAGGGTCACTAATTTTTGCGTATGAACTTTTGAAGGGTCACTATTTTTTACGCAGCGGTTTTTCGAAAAACACCGGCCCACCCCCCCTGTAATTTATGTCCAGTCCCTAACTTCAATACCCATCGTTCAATTCGAGCAGGTGGTTTCAAATTGGGACTGTTGTATATGTGGACTATGTGATCTGTTATAATGTTGAATTTCTGGCCGTACAAATACAAATGAAATCGTCCGCAGGCCCATACTACTGCGAGTGCTTCTTGTTCAGTCTGCGAGTATCGTTGTTCGACTAAGTAAGTGATCTGCTTGAACAGCAAAGTACTCGTGGAGCATCATCTCTTTTGCTTTTTTGTGTTAACATTGCTGCTAAACCAAATGGGCTTGCATCTACCACTATTTCGGTCTCATTCTTTGGATCGAAATATGCCATAATTGTATCACTTGTCAGTCTTTCTTTGATAGTTTTCAGTGCGTCATTTTGTTTTCCTTCCATTCTGTTAGCTGTCTTAGCGGTTGTGTAATCGTCGCTAAGTCGGGGATGAATCGACTGAAGTAATTAACCATAGCAAGTAAACTTCTTTATCGAACGTTGATGATAGCCAATGTTAGACTGGATGCTTTCCTCTGACTGGATGATACAGATTTGACTGTCTACAATGCTATGAAGCAAAAAATTAATAACATTTACTCTGCTCACATTCAAACTCTTGTTCAGTGGAATTAGATACAGCCATTGACAATCCCCACACAGCTAACACAGGTGTGGCACCTATTTTGAATGTCTAACACGGTTAAATGTTGGATAATGTTGTAGTACGAACTTCGCACTGTGAAGTTTATTCTTCCTTTGACAAGAGAATGGTTGAAACGTACACTAAGAAAAGTTTGAATGAGAGTTAAATACTATTGATGCGTATCATCGTAAGTTGAAAAGTAAACCCAATTCAAATATCACGTTTACATATAAGTTGTTCGTGCTTGAAAAAAATTATTACTTAGTGCATACTTATCGTTTGTATAAAATATACAGAAACTGTCATCTGGACCCATGTTCTCTTTACAGAAAATAAGTTCATGCTCGAATGAATTATTAGTTAATGCATTGCTACCGTTTATTCAAAGTATACCAGAACTGTCACCTACACCCATGTTCTCTTCCATTTTAGCATTCACACTTGAGGGACCTCTTCCAGACAGACCATGGCAGCGCAACTTCTGGCAGCAACCACAAAACTGACGTACAGTTATTGTCACACACCATGTCAACGACGATTTTGTGGCAAGACCATTGGACAAGTATTCGATATGACCAGCGACAGATATCCAGAGAGAGAAGCAATAACTTACTACCCAAAGAATGGTGACGTCAAACGGATTAACTTCCGGGAACTGAGGCATCAAGTCGATGGCTTTGCCAGGGGGCTGATAAAACTTGGCCTACAGAAGGGTGAAAGGTTGGGAATAGTACTTGGCAGAAGATATGAGTACATCGTGGCTTACTTAGGAGCTGTAAGGGCAGGTCTTGTCGTTGTCCGGCATTTCCCTTTCTTGAAAGCCGGTCAACTTGGACAGCAAATAAACAAAGTTGGCTGCTCTGCGGTGGTCATTGACAACGATGCTGTAGTGTCTATCCTTGAATTGGTTCCAGAAGTTGAAAAAGCCAGTGTCCCCTGTTGTCTTCAGCCTCTTCCGAGTGTTCGTTGTTTCATTAACATCGATTCAATGGAAGAAAGGGGGGCTTGCCTTTCCCTAAGCGGAATTATTGGCTCTGCCGACGTGAAGGGAGGAACTGAACTGCAAAGTTTGGAAAAAGAAATCCAGCCAGACGACCCTGCTGTAATATTCTTTACCTCTGGCAGTACTGGAACATGGAAAGCTGTTGTTCACTCTCACCACGCCCTCGTCGAATCATTTCTTTCTTTATCCGAAATCCACGCACATTTAAATGAAGAGAACACAGGCTGCCATCTCTGTGTAGTCAACATGTATTCAGTAGTACCTGAGGCCTTGCTTGCACCAATGTTAACGATTGGAGACAGACTAGTTTTGACCGAGTCAGTTGATGTACAGACAGTTCTTTATACGTTGCAGAAGGAACGTTGTACTTCTACAGTTCTCTCTCCGTCTCATGTATTTGAAATTTCCAATCTCACTGAGAAGCGCCACTTTTCTTCTTTGAAATTAGTACTCATCGGCGGAAATATTGTACCTAAGCCCGTTTTCGATAAAATAAAGAAAGTACTGACTCCAAATATACAAAATACATTTGGCATGACAGAAGCATTACTTGTGACGTCTCACGTTCCTACCGACCCTGTCGATGGACGAGTCCAGACTGTCGGGCGGCCTTTTCCGCATGCCGAAATTAAAGTGGTTGATGACAACTTCAAAATTGTACCAGTCAACACCGAGGGAGAAATCTGCATCCGTGGTCCTAACGTATTCATACACTACCATGACGATGAAGAGAAGACATCAGCAGCAAAAACTCCAACGGGATGGTTTAAGACTGGAGATGTTGGAGTCATGCTGGACGATGGCAGAATCAGACATCTTGGAAGAAAAGATGACTGCATCAAGAAGAACGCCTTCAAAATCTATCCCATAGAAATAGAGAGGCATCTTGTTGGTCACTCTAAAGTACAACTGTGCCAAGCAGTCGCTATTCCAGACGAGAAATTTGTGAATGAGGTATGTCTGTGTGTAGTACTACGACCGGGCGTTGTGTGTACGGAAGAAGAAATAATGGGCATCTTAAAGGAAAAGCTAGACAAGTTTCAAATTCCAAAACATATTCTTTTCTTTGATAGCTTGCCTACTACGCAGACCGGAAAAATCGCTCGCAAGAAAGTAGCAGAGATGGCAGCCGAAAAACTGGAGATATGAAGACAGTGCAACTCCTGTACTTTGTCAGTAGCTTCTTTGTTATGACATAACAAAAGGGAATATACAACCCAGCTATAAGAGATAATGTAACCAAAACTATTAAAGTGACACTATAATTAATCAGAGCGAATTCACTCCGTGATATTGCATGCAAACCGCCATTTGAAATTATTGACAACATTGAGCTTTTTTAACCAAATGATTTTCGAACTGTTACGAATTTTAAGGAATGATTTTAATGTAGTGAATTCTAGAGCATGGTGTTCAGCAACACCACTGTTAATTGATTACTCACAGAGAAAACCTTATGATGTTTGACTTTGTTGATTTTTTGTTTTACAGTTTTTGTTAAAGGGACAAAGTCTCCCATTTTTTCATGAATTTCGTTTGATACGAGATACTACTTATGTTGTTTGACATGTTGAAAGATAGTGAATGAAAGACAAATTAAATGAAACCATGGCGAAAATGAATTGATGGTCATGACCATTAATTCATTTTTGCGATGGTTTCATGTATCATATATAAAACCGAGGGTTGAATATATGCATGGTCACCCATTAATTCAATATCTTTCAAGATGTCAAACAATTAGTATCTCGTATCAAACAAAATTCATGAAAAAATGGGCGACTTTGTCCCTTTTATTTGAAATTAGAGATCGAGCGAGGACGTTTTTCGATCTTGGTCGGGAGATGTAAGATTGCTAAATAATTGTTAGTATTGTAATCTTTTGTACTTAGTTTTGACGATTGACAATGACTTTGACAGTAACCTTACACAAAGTCATTTTTCATGACTGCTGTTCGCATCGAGCCCTGTAATGTCACATGATGACATTTTTATACTTGGATACATACATACATAAACAATGCTATATTTAATTTTTGCTAATATATATTTACATTCTTATTACGTATCAAATACATTTCAATCTCCTTTTCTCTCAAACATAATGATGTGGATATACTAAGTCTACATCTTAACTATATCGGCGTATAGTTTTGCCAAAGGTATTAAATGTTATACAGTAACCATGTACCATGTTGAGGAAGTGATGCAAAGTCCTCCAAATCAAAGATCTTTTTATGTCTTGCAAAAAAGGTATGCAATGCCGTGATTTATTCCTTAAGCTAGCCTAACCGACAAATGATACAACACGACAATTCACGCAAGGACAAAATCATCACTGTACAGATTAAAGAATGACAAAAACAAAATGAAAACAATCTTTGTCAGAAGTCTTTTCCTCTACTTTTTTGTAAAATGAAGCAGTGAATTTTGTTGTTATTAACATATCGTGCTTCAATTTTTCATGTTTATGAGGTCATTTAAATATCGTCTTAGAAGAGGAAATAGCTTGTATACCATAATCTGTTTCACTCATTTTTAAATGAAAACTTAAATATACTGTCACAAGGGTCATTCAATTTTACATGTACGAAATGCCAACTTTGCTATTATCATGGGAATGTTCAAAACGTACACTTGTTACCCTTCGCGAAATACACGTGTGACATTTCATTTAGTTACTGAATACAGACCATTATGAAACAATGAAATTATACTTACACTAGTGAAGCAGTGTGACATGCCTGATCACTCATGATCTCCACATTTACATAGCATGATATGATGAATTCACACTTTGTAACGTATGCTAACAAACTAAAACGTTACATCAGCGACATGTTTACAAATATAGAAGTAGAAGGGTCGGCAACTTTCAGAATATATCATCTGTACATGAATGCAGTCTTTGTGACAATACTCTATTTCTGTATTCAAACAGGAACCTTTGTTTGTTCATGATGGGAGACTGTGAAATATAATAAAGGAGACTCTAGGTATCTGAGAGTGTGAACTATAAATAGTATGTGCATGTTATATTTCTGAAGACGCTGATGGGGAACTAGTATTTTCTTAATGATTGTAAAATGTGCTATCGGGGCAGCATTTGCTTTGTACAACTTGTATTTTCCTTCGTCGAACGAAGAACATTATAAGGGAATATTATACTTATCACATGCACAAGCCAATAATTCATTATTGTTTTCAAATAAAAGCGATTTTCCACAACAATGCCGCCTTTTAACATCTGAAATACTTTTCTAATATTATCAATACGCCGCGGGCGATTTTTCAATAATTTTTTAGTCGTCGGTCGCGTGATCGAGGAGTACGGTGCTTACATTTGCGTGCGGAGCAAATACAAGATGATATCACACAACACGTACCTTCCGCGAAGTTATACAGCATTTCAAAGATAGTATAAGCCTAGAAATTATTCGATAACAAATATCGACTGAATTTCAACAGCGCGAACACTGTATAGCATAGTGCGTGACAGATACAATGCTAACGGAACACATGGAAATGCGACGAGCTTCCAGCTCGTTGTTTCCGAAACAATATTATCGTAATTCCTGAGGAATGTTAAAGCCTACACTGTTGTGTTTTCGCAGTTTGGGTTATTATTGTTGAAAATATTGTTCCATTACACGACGTTTTGAGGCTCAGCGTGCGGCCTTGCAGCGGAAATTTCATGTCTACCACATCTGTGAGTCGAAAGTTAAGGCGTCGATGTGATCTAAAGGGACACGATCCCCCATACTGGCAGTGAAACTAAAACAGAAGGACTCATAAATTTGCAAAGTGGTGTATTTTGACAGACTTTAAAAATTATGACTGTTTTTTACAAATTTTGACATCAGACAAATTTTGATCTTGGGAGAATTACGCGCCGCCATTTTGCAGCTTTTGGCCAGCCTAAGCGAGCTGATGATGTGTTGATTGTCGGTTAGCAAGAAGATATTTCAACTTGAAAAAACTCCTGTAACTGTGAAGTTGCAATTAATCATTAAACTAAGCCTGTGGAATTATGGACAAGGGGTAAAGTACTGGTGTCAATTGCAGCTGTATGCGTACTTCCAAACTTCACCGCATGTTAACTTGCAGTGTCGCATGTTGAAAGCCTGTGCTGAAGGCCATGGGGAGACTGCGATAGCCGTGATCATGTTATGATGTTATAACAAAATTAGAATAAAATTAGTACACCCGGCTCAACGTTGATGAAATTTAGCTTGCCTGCAGATTGAGTTTATCCCATTACACGTTTTTCTCGTTGTTAGTTTTTCAAGCCGTCCAATGTGAAATGAAACAAATCATCTGCCCAATGTGTGAATAAAGCAAAACAAAATTCGGGCAGTATTACACTTGGGATTGTGAGACAGGGGATTACTCGCGTGGCTAGACTGGCTCCCGTCGCTTTAGTTTTTATGGCGTTAGTTACTGGTCGGGCCAACACGTTCACCCTACGATCTACGTACCAGCCTACAAGCAACGCAGAGTCTGCTGAAGTTTATTCGTTCCATTTGCTCTTTTGTGGTATTTCTATTCTCCTAGACTTGGTGTAAATATATCGCGTTCCTTGCTGAGACGTCATCGGCGTGTTGATGCAAGTAGTGATTTTGTAAAGACATTAAAGCTCTTTTATACTACGTTATCTTGATTTCTCGGCTGACAGATGTCATCGCCTAAGATACATCTTCGTCTATACTACGTGTGCCTTGGTATATGACGGGATTGTCATTGATTTCCTCTTCGTCCCTCCGTTGTTGTATTATCTAAGCATGACGATGCTTATAAGGTGGAACTTCGTACATTAGATATAAATGACAGATAAAACAATATAACAAATCATAAAATTCATTATAGTTCTTATCACAAAATAATCACACATGCTGCAATCGAGGAATAGCAGCCGAGCTGTATTCATGTGTCGTCGAATTTATTGCGTACAATTGAATACTCTTGACGCCTTACGACTGCAAAAAGATCGGTATATATATATATATATATATATATATATATATATATATATATATATATATATATATATATATATATATATATATATATATATATATAGTTACATCAAGACTCGATTACTGTAATAGTTTAATGTTTGGCTTTCCGAATTTTCAAATCAGGAAGTTACAACTTATACAAAATTTAGCGAACAGAGTTTAAAATTTTGTGCTTAACGTAAAAGGCTTTAAACGACACGGCGCCAAGATACATATAACAGCTTATATGCTTTCGTAATCTAGGGCGCTCTCTTCGGTCGACTGCTGATGGTGCAGCGATCAGTTTACATCAGCCGATCGCTAACACTGTGTTTTACGGTGATAGGTCATTTTCTGTTTGTGCTCCACTGCTGTGGAACAGGCTGCCATCGAAACTCCGATGTGTTGATAATTTTAACGTTTTTGCTCTATTTTTATAACCGAAATGTAATGCGCCTTGAGATGTCTTTACATGGAAGGCGTTTTTAAAGCAATAATTATATATATATATATATAATTATATATATATATATATATATATATATATATATATATATATATATATATACACTCTCTCTCTCTCTCTCTCTATATATATATATATATATATATATATATATATATATATATATATATATATATATATATATATATATATATATATATATGTGTGGAAAATGTAAATATCTATGCTACATGGTAAATCGAATTTGGCGTTTGGTACTTTGATTGCTGGCAGTAAACAACAATTTTAGCCGAGACAGTCTTCATTGCTTTACCTTTACATTAGCTTTCTCCTGTTTATAATTACATCATGCACCTGTCATGAAGATATCATATAGGACAACAGAAAGACATCGACGAAACAAAACCGATAAATGCTACTAAGCTGATGAAATTCTTACACTGTGTTAGCAGTATTGATAGGTGAAATTCACAGCTGATCATTATAGTTCGACTTAACCGGTTGCTAGGGAAGCGAGTGGTACGCTTGAATCATTGATCCACAAGGACCTATGCATGAATAAATGAGAGTTGCTGATTTGCAGGAAAATGTGCAGAGAAACGATGAATAAGACACTTGACTTGGCTTCAAAGATTAATATGTTACACCTGAGTGCTTTTGGGATTTATTTCTACTGTATTGCAGAACAAAGCATTCTGAGGAAGATGATTGCTGCAAAATGTTGTGCCAACACAGTAAAAATTTATAAATTGTCCAGATTATATGGGCAAACGTTCGATGAAAGTGCATAGGTAACAGGCTACTAGGTGCTCAGCTTATTAAGTCTGTCATGAAGCTTAATGCCATTAAAAAGTGGAACTAATCGTATACTTGCAGCAGATATGGAAACACAACTGCTTGATTCGTTAAAGCTGGGCTTGGTTCTATCACTGATTGCTTTACACGTTTTTACAATCCAAGAAATACTCACAATCTGTTGTGCCTTACTGGGAAAAGACACCAAAGGCACGGTTGAATCATTGTTTTCGGATGTAACAGACAATCACCATTTGAAACCAGCGATTTATTGTGTCAACAATATTGTGACCATGGAGAAGAACTCCGTTTAGCCTTGCTTACTGGTTCAAAGGGCGACCAATGGAAGGCTTTAATCATACTCTTTTGAGGGCCTACAGCTTGAATCTTATTAAGATTCCAGGACAAGAAATTGGCCTTTTTAAACTAACAGTTCTCTAGTGTGTAATAAGCTCAGAACCCCCGTAAATTATATATTTTCGGAAAGCTAGATATAGGGGAACATTTTAAATACCATAGTTTCACCATTGTTTACATTAATATCACGTGACAGGTAATTTGCATAACCTTTTAAAAATCGGAAAGATTCTACGTTTCTACGTTTCATGTAACTTTTTTTTGGAATTTCTTTGTTGTATTGCAGTACAAACTACTGTAAGAAATAGAATTGCTGCACAAACTCTTGCATCGACGACATCCCGGTTAATATGCCAAAAACTGAATAGAACAAAAGTTTTTGGCAACACATTCTAATTCAGTAAATTATCCGGGATATCTAGAAGAGTAGAAACTAATTATGATAGCGCATAGGTATCAGGTAACTAAGTCTCTAACTTAATAATGTTACCATAGAACTAGATGCCACGAAGAAGTGAAATTATCCGTAAACCGAAACTTGCTACACATAAGGAAACACCATTGCTAGAATGGTTGGAAGAAAGGGTTAGTTCTATTACTGATCTGCCTTTCACGTTTTTAACAGTCTAACAAATAAACGTTATTTCGTTTTACCTTATTGACAAAAGCCACCAAAGGTTGAATTACTGTTTCTGGATGTACCAGCCTAATTTGAAGCCAGTGTTTTCTTTGTGTTTCGTTGTTTCAATAATATTGCGACTGCATAGAAGAAAATCTTTTGCCTTGCCGGAAGCGAAGTCATCCTCAGGCAGGGAATAGATTCAGTTTTAAAAGCGTTAACACTCAACAACACTATACAATTGTACCAGAATGTTGAACATTGTTTTTGATATTATAGCGCCCCTTCGAATGCTCAATCTCTGCTTTGTAAACACACTCACCTTTGAATGAAAATAACACTGGGTGTCACGAATGATTCCCTCATTTTGTCTTACGAACTTCCTAATCATATTTATCCTCTGCGTCTATGCAGTGGCCACTTATTGGTAGAAAATATTGTAGCTTAGGATGTTTCCCCATTGGAAACACAGGGGAAGGTGCTGAATCCTGAGTTCGTGTTATATTACAAACGCATCACACATGTTCTCTTTCGGGCAACAATGTCTACGGTCAAATCCATAGTACTTAATTCAACGGTCAGATTAAAACAGTTTGAGTGCAACGTCCAAAGTATGTTGTCAGCTCTGACGAAGACATCTTCATTCGTTATCGAAAAGGTATTGGCAATGCACACGAAGGGGTCAAGCTATTGTATTCATATCACGTTTTCTTGACAACAAGAGTCACTGGTGATACAATCGCAAGGTCGGCGAGACACATAAAAGCTATAGTTTAACGGTCTCCTGCGTACAACTTGCTTCCGAGTCGACTTAAGGTGAGTACAAGTCATTAGCCTTTGAGTAACATTCAAAGTTCCAACGACATACAACAGTCAAATATAGGTCAAGGGGAACTTGACAATTGTAAGGCGAATATGCGCCTTCACTTTGCTGTTTATCTCGTCGTTACTTATAAGATTTTTTCGATCAACACAAGCATTATATTAGTATCTGCCATTCTGATCTCAGTGAAGTGGCCTGCGCAGCCTCCTACGGATGTTCGAACTACGAAGAATAGCATTGCATTTCGCTTAAGTGGAAAAATGATGTTCAATGGCTTCAACGTCGACAGTGAAATCATGTTTCCGATGTAAATACGTAATATTCTATATCTTCCTCCTTTAATCCGATTGGAACTTGAAACAATTGAATTGTTTTGACATCGTTGTTGACATTCGCTTTTGTTCAGGCTTTGCCCTTATGATGTTTATTGGGTTCACTTATTCAGCGTATTGTGTGCGATCAATACGCTGGCTGGTGTTAATAAGCCTGTGTGTCTCGGACATTTTCGAGGTCATGCCCCGCTAAAATCATGAATGTAGCCATGCTGAACAGATTGCTTTACGGTCATTCGGTAATAATGACAACTTGCTGACCTTTTGTTCTTTGTCGTATACATTGTCAGGACAATGTGTCAGAGTCATGTGTCCAAAGTGACAGCGTATTCTTTCCGTTCTTTGTTGAAATGCAGTCCTTCATTATAAAGTCGGGATACGTGATCGGGACTAATATGTCGGTGTCTTTCAAAACAGCTTAATACACGTGTGTGAATGTGCTTCGCCTTTATGTTTCTTGACTGTGCACAGGACAATGTCACTGAAATTTGCTAAAACCTCCTCGATCCTGGATCGGAGCAAACTGCGGCTCATCCTTTCAGAACTCTGTACGCCTGGAATAGCTTATAACGTGCTGTAGAGTGGTAAAAGTTTCGCAACAGTCTGCACTTTGGTAAGATCGATTCCGACTTCATAACACATTTACTTTCGCTTTGAAATTGGCGAAAATCCGGAAACTACCGAAGGTGGCATGTTCGGCACTCATCGGAAAGCAGAGTCGAGAGCTTCCTGAGGCGAGGCGTACTTCACACCTTGAACAATACCGGTTCTACTCTGTGTTTCTCGTTGTCTTTGGCACTACTTACCGTACTTAGAAATGGCTAGCCTCTTTTGCTTGTTACTACAATTTACGGCAATGGTAGCTATATGTTTGACTGTAGGCTGTAATCTTTGTGTCCGAAATTCATGCACATGTAAATAACGAGCATCCTGGCTGCTATCTTTGTGTTGTGCACATGTACCAAGTTTCAGCTGAGGCCTTGTTTGCACAAGTGTTAACGGCTGGAGACAGGCTCGTTTTGCCCGAATCAGATGATATGCAGACATTTCTTAAGGTAGGGGACAAAAATTCAGGCCTTCAAATTTTATCAATTTTCTTCTGACCTACCACTTGTGGGGGCTCATTTTGAAGCTCTTGGCGAAAGAAAAGTTTTCACCGTCTTAGTTTTTCGAAAATTTTATTTTTCCTCATAGAGTTAACACAGGGATGGCGGCCATTTTGAATTTCAAATATCAAGAAATCGCAAGTTATTTGTCTCTCTAGTACCAAAGTTTGCACGGTGACCCCTGATTTTTATTCTTGCTTTGGTAAGAGAATGGTTGAAAGTTTCACTGAGGAAAGTTTGAGCAAAAGTTTAAGTCTTTCACTTTCGAGGTGCATATTACCTTAATGCATTGCAGAAGGAAAGTTGTAAATCTACTGTTCTTTATCCATCTTATGCATTTGAAATTATCAAATTCACTGAACAGCACGACTTCCCTTTTTTGAAATTAGTCCTCATCGGTGGAAATATCATACCCGAGCCAGTTCTCGAGAAATTAAAGAAAGTACTTACTCCAAATATAAAAAATACATTCGAGATGACAGAAGCGTTACTTGTGACATCTCACTTTCCCACCGACCCTATCGATGGACGAATCCAAACTGTAGGCCGGCCTTTTCCGAATTCCGAAATTAAACTTGTTGACGATAAATTCCGAATTGTACCCGTCAATGCGGAGGGAGAAATCTGCGTCCGTGGCCCTAACGTATTCAAGCACTACCATGGCGACGAAGACAAGACATCAGCTGCAAAAACTCCAACAGGGTGCTTTAAGACTGGAGATGTTGGAGTCCTGCTGGATGACGGCAGAATCAGGCATCTTGGGAGGAAAGATGACTGCATCAGGAAAGACGTCTTTAAAATCCATCCCATAGAAATAGAAAGACATCTAGTCGGTCATTCTAAAGTAAAACAGTGCCAAGCAGTGGCTGTCCCGGACGAAAAATTGGTGAATGAGGTTTGTCTATGCGTGGTACTGAGACCGGACGTGGTGTGTGCGGAAGAAGAAATAATGGACATCTTCAAGGAAAAGCTAGACGAACTTCGCGTTCCAAAGTATATTCTTTTCTTTGATTGCTTCCCTACTACAGGAGGGAGTGGGAAAATATCCCGTAAGAGGGTAGCAGAGATGACGGCTGAAAGACTTACGGTTGGCCCGTAAACATTAGAAATTGGTTTAAATCTGACTTTGAAGAGATACATACGGTACACACGGAATGTAAAATTATCTCTGATTTTAACTCTTGTAGTATTTTACAGTTTGTATTATCTGTGAAAGGTAGTTTGTTTTTCCACCATCACAATCTTGTCAATATGTCAAATGTACAATATACTGTTCACCATTGGATTCTTCTACAGAAAAGAAAATCTTAGACTATCAATATCAAGATATGAACTGAAAATGCTCCCCGTTTCAGTATATATTGCAATTGTCTTTATAATCAAAGTTTTACCACATATTTGGGACTTCATTGAAATTGTTACGATCAACAGAATGGACAATATTCACCACAGGTTAATTTGCAACTGTCATTAAGTATTCATATAATATGTAATTTGCTAAAATAAGAATACTTTCTTTTACTGCTCTCGTTTATTGGCAATTTATATAGCAAGTGTAATTGCCTATGGTAAAGAACTTCAAAATTTATTTGTCAAACTGTGAAAGCTCATTCGATAAGCAAATTATAAATAAGCTGACAAGGAGATGCCGTGTTTCAATAAAATATAACTTTTCTCATCAATATACATAGTAAGTTTCAAAACCCCATATAGAGTCACTCCGGTCA
This sequence comes from Ptychodera flava, assembly GCF_041260155.1. NCBI lineage: Eukaryota > Metazoa > Hemichordata > Enteropneusta > Ptychoderidae > Ptychodera > Ptychodera flava. The sequence goes on along the minus strand of NC_091930.1, from coordinate 22,390,640 downwards.
TACAGACATCAAGCTGTAGGACTTTTAATAATGTTCTATCATAGTATCACTAATTGCAAATTTTGTATAAATTTTGATCTAGTCAATTCAAATATATATATATATATATATATATATATATATATATATATATATATATATATATATATATATATATATTCCTAATGAGCAAAATTTGTCAACATGCAAATTAGTAATTTGCTGAGCTCAAGATGCTCAATAAGTTTCAGTATTGTTATATCCTAGGATCTGTAATGTATATAGCAAATTTTGTCAACATTCATCGTGTTAAGTCATATATCCCCAATTAGGAAAGTTCGTTAAATGTGTTTGTCAGTTATTAGTCGTAGTAAATTGCTAATTGACTCTGTAAATGTTATATTATAATATCGCCAATTTACATAGCATATTTTATCAACGTTTATCAGTCAATTCAGATATATCGCTTGTAAGAAAATTCATTAAATATGCAAATTAATAATAACGTATATGTCATTTCTTAGTATCTTTCACCTCTGATATAGCTTAGTTGATCAAGATAAGTAGCAATTTTCATCAAATTTTCGGCGGCTTTTGTTTATGTCTTATTTCCTGCAAAAATTAATTATGCAAATAAGCATAAAGTGTGCAAGCCACACCTGCAAAAACCTTATCAGTGTTTGCCATTCGCAAATTAAATGTAAGTGACTCGAGTCATGTAAGCAGTTTTTGAGATATTGCTATTTACACAATAACTCAAAAATGCCTGAACAGATTCAAGTCAGATTTGGTAGTCAGGTACCATATGCTAATTGCAAGAACTGATTTGATTTTGGTGAGTGTAGCTTGCATATTAATGTAGTTATGACATATCATTTTTTCGTATAATGGTTTTCCTATGGAGACAGTAATGACAGTGTCGACCTATATCATATATTGCAAATGATAGGGTGACGATATTGAAAGCAGGCTTCTACATACCTGCAGTTTTGCTATCATATTGACTTAAGTAAATGGTGAAATTATAAGACCATTGCTTTTTTATCTGCCAGATTGCAACCTGTTTGGGTAGAGTTATCAATCACGGTCAAATGGCGTACCTCAAAAAGCGCTTTATTGGACAGAACATGAGATTAATCTTTGACATTACGATTATGCAAACTTAGAAAACATACAGTGTGCGGTTTTGTTCTTGATTTTTGATAGGCTTTTGACACTGTAGAGTGCTTTCCCCATCACAGATTTAGACGTGGTAGGTATGGCCTATTTGGCTAAATCAGCCATATCCGCCAAGTCTGTTAAAATTCATGAGTTTACTTTTCTTGTTTATACACATACTTTATCCATGGAAATCTGGAGAATGGCTATTACATCAGGTTGACAACCCCCACATGTGGGCAGCGAATTCAGATTACTCTTTGTATGGAGCTAGCTCCATGCTCTTTGTAAGAGAGTTGCGATTCCGAATAAAGCAAGACAAATTTGTTGGTTTCACTAATTTCCCTACAATTACAACACTAATGTTCATCAAACAGGGAAAACTATGCAGACCTAGCAAAGCCGTGTGTAATGACATTCGAAACACAGTGAGCATGCAATGACCAAGATATTCCACAATGCTTGCCGTATAGCATGGAGGTACTAGCTCCACTCCTGGCTCCATGACTAACCAAGGAGGTACCAATGGTGCATCAGAAAAACATGAGAATTTTTTTCTCTTTAGAGAGGGATTGAATGCATACAATTAGCACCTAGTTAAACCTTGTTGCAAGTTTTTAGAGAACACAAACTGACCCTGAATCATTTCCTCTAGTATTAACAATCCATGTAGGCACAGACATTGTCCGTGATGTAGGGGACATCATAGTTTTTTACTCCATGGATCCACTATGTGGATTGGTGGGACACCATGGAATTTAGTTTTCTTTTTTCGGCCCAACCACGTGTGTTGCAAATTTGATTGTATTTTTATCTTTACTGAACTGATATGACCGTCACCAATTTGAACAATTTGATGTCGATTTGTTGCAGTTCTAGCCCCCCCCAAACATCCCTGACGGCTTCTCTATATTCTCGTCGCGAAACATCCAGGTTTTAGCGTGGCGATTGAGTCATTTATTGCATGGAGCCACCTCCATGTTTGTGTTGTCGGGCCACGGTAAAAACATATGACCGAAGTTCGGATTTTTCGACTGCTAGCGCTATACTGTATAATATATTCAACGTTTCAATGTATATGAATGTTCAGTTCTAATATATGTCACACAATTTCTGTATCCAGTTTGCTGTCTTGTAATGTCTGGTCTAAATCCACCCCTATGTTTGAGCCCACTGAGAAGGAACACGGCATTTCGTCTCAAATGAGACTTTCTGGCAGTGTAACAGCTTTTTGTATTTTAAAACATAGACAGTAGGGGGACTTCCCCCTCTACTGATTAAAACTTACGAGGGGCGGTTTACAAAGCAAACTATTTAAATATTTCAAAATATGCACATAAGTAAAATACAAATTAGAAAACAAACATTCATACTCACAAAGCCTTCATCCTCAAATTTTAAGCATAGATTTCGCATAAGTGGGTCATTAAACACATTCTTGTTCACAATATAAATTGCAAATCACTTTTGCATGATCTTGGTATAGTACCAAACTGATGAACCTTGGGTCTTCATGGTTGTATGTTTACTTTTTAGTGCAATGTACAGTTTATCTGTTGAATGGACAATTTCACTGAAATGAAACACTTATAAAAAGGATATGGGAGTTGAACCGTTATTTATTTGAACATTTTGAATACACTTACAGTGAAAATTACTGGCTTATTTTTAAACACCTTATACACATTGAATATGTTCCCTTGACTTGAACATTTGGTCAAATACCTGTAGTCTTTCGAATGTCGTTACACTAACAGCCAAATGGACCAGTTTCTATTGAACAGTTTTAATGAACCTAAAAAATGACAAATGCTGGCTTATGTTGAACATGCTTCAAGTGAATACTTTCCTCTGAAGAAATGCATATCTGTACTACTTCCTTCAAATGTCATAACACTAATAGTCAAATGTCTTGCTTGCAAAGTGATGAATGTAGTGAATACTCGGTATCAATAATATGGACTAAGGGTGCAAAGCAATGTACAGGATTGGTCAAACCTCTCTTTTTTGCTTTATTCTTACATGTTCTTTCACTGACTTGACCTTACAAGTTAAGCACACAAGATTGACCGTCTCTCATATCTTCAGTCCTAGGGAAACATCACTATCACCAAAGCTGTAACTGACATCTAGTAGAGGGAGGTTTAACCCAGATGAGTTGTAATGAGTTGAAACTTCACTGCAACAACTTTGATTCTGGCTCGTTACACAATGTTCCATAGAGAGGATGACCTATTTGGACCAGTACACCACCATAAGTATACTATGCAGACACTCATGTAGGAAGGACTGAAGTTGTTTTTGCTCATGAAGTGGCCTCTGCTGAATAATACACCTTTAAAAACTAACAGAAAACAAACAAAACACTTTAAAATACATGATTTACACAACAATGAACAATAGAAGAGAGGGTTTTGGGAAGTGGCAAAATAGAGAACAAGCAATTTGACAGAGCTCGAGATAAGACAATGGCTTTGACGCATGTGATGTCTGCCGCCCTCCCAAAGGATTCGAATTTTTACAAGTACGTTGCCAATGACGTCGTTATATAGGCGATAGCCCTCTCTGGAGATACCACAAATGCTAAGTTTATCTTGATATTTCATTGCATAATCACTTACATGTACATGTACATGTATCTGTACTCACTACCGAAAAGGCAACCTATGGTTGCCGTTTTGTGTTGTTAATGTAGTCCGGTTTGAAATAAACATAAAAAAGAATTTATCTTTCTGGAATCGTCGATTTATCGATAGCATGTTTTGCAATAGCCATTCATTGACTTACCTCTATTTTCTAACTGTCACCACTTTCATCTGACTGCAGCAGGTAGCATGACATTTTGCCGTCCTTTGCAGTGTTTGTTGTGAATCGGCCATGTTCTTTTTGACAAGAACTGACCTGAGGGCAGTGAAGCTGACAGACATATCAACATCAAAGTTGTTTGAATCACTCTGCAAGTTGTAATGTCCCGTCGTTGTTAGAAAACCTCTTCTACCATCTTTTAAACAATTTTAGACACCCAAAATTAATGATGCTAGCGACAACATGTCCTGTATCGTACAAGATTGAGTTGAAAGCGTACACACAGCAGACGAGGGGACGACCAGACATGTGACGTCATATGACCCGATTTGACCTCATTTACATATTTGTTTGTTTTCGAGGATTTCCAGCTACACCTAGGCGCGCGCTGACATCAAACAAGTTTCAAAATTGCACAGCCTAATTACAAATATTCAGTATTGTCATTTTATCCAATCACATACGCGCTTCGTGAAAGGTGTCAAAACATTGGGCTGATCTAATATTTGTAGATAAACATGGAGAACAATAGTATTATGCATGTGTTATAATCCCAAGCTGGCCAGTTTCTGTGTGGGGAAAAGTTGGAATGATATTTTAAGTTGTCAAATATCAATTTTTGGGTAAACTTCATAAGTTATGTTAAAACTCTTTATAATGATTGCCAAGCCAGTATGCTTAGTCATGGTTGGGTTTCCAGACCATTACACCTTGAAAGAGGTATAGGTCTGTCATATTTCTACATGACTCTTTTTGTTTATATAATATATTCGCATTTCTCAGGAATCTGATGATATAACCATTTTTGTAACTGATGAAATTTTTGTGTGGAGGACAACAGAGGTTGTATGGACGTTCATCACTGTAACAGGCCCCAGTCTAAATTTAAATAAGACAATCGGCCTTTTGGTTGTTGCGTGGAAATAAAGAATTATGGTTACGCTGTTATATGAAGGCAAAAGAGCCAGTAAAATCCCTCGGTACTTACTTCTCAAGTGTTCATCAATCGGGATAAATAATATATTGTGTAAAAAGTTTTTGTCTGTTGAAAAGTTATTATCACATTGTTCCAAGAGAAACTTAACTTTGTTTGGTAAATATACTGTCATTAAATCTCTTACAGCTGCTAAAGGTATGTATCTCCTTAATATTTGTGATATTCCACTTACATTTTTAAAGCATTTAGAAATTTCATTCTTTAACTTCTTATGGGGTTCCAAAATTAATAGACTTAAGCGCAATACAGTTATCGGTAACTATCATCTAGGCGGGCTTAAATGTACAATGTCTTTTCACAAAAGAGATTTTATATTTTCTTGCTACCTGGGTTATACGTCTTTTGAAAGAGATTGCAAATAATGTTATGCCCTTTTGGAAATGCATCCCTCTCTTGTACTAAAACAAAGAAAACTTTGACAAATAATGTTTACATGAATTTTGATGTTCCTGCTCCTTGTCAAGAATTTATTGGTATTTCTAACATTTGTAAACAATGTACACTTGCATGGTATGAAGCTGAAGGAGGGCGGTTATCACCGAAAAATTCCAGCGATATTTTGCAGCGCATTATCTTGGTTTAATAGACATATACAACTAAAGGGGAAATTGTCATAGTTTATAACATGGGTTAAGTCCAATGTTGTAATTCTAAAAGATATTGTAGATTTAGACGGAAACGTCCGTATTGAATTGATTCTGCGTAATTTGCAAGACAACTAAAATCTCTTATGCGAGTTTTTCATGTTATATATAATGATGTACCAAGAGTTGGCGTGAAACAGTGATGCAGACTAATGTTAGATCTCTTGACAAAGCTTTGCCAAAATATTTTGTCTTCTTGAAACAAAGTTGTCATAAAAAACAAGTTGATAATGTATCTAAAAAGAATGCCATGCGTCTTTTATTGATCAGAAATTCGTTAAACCTTGGATCTTAAATAATGGAACAGAATTCTTAAATTGGGACCCTAGTATGACTGGTCAAAGCTTTGGTACAGTAGAATAATACAGAAGACAACGAAAAGGAATCTTTCAAACTCTTTGTACAAATTCGAACATGATATACTTGCAAACGGTGCTTATTTTTACTGACGGAAAATAACTTTCTTTAATATGAAAACGAGCCGTTTATTAACTTGACACTGCTCAATGCTTCATGGGATTATCAGATCAACATCTATAGCGCCTTTCATTTGATTTAATGCTTTAATTTTAGAAAAATATCACTAATTATAAAACTTTATAAAATTTGCAAATGAGCTATATATTAACTTGATACTGCTCAATGCTTCTCAGTACAATTAGATATTTATCAGATCAATATCTGTAGCAGGTTTTCTACCGAATTGGGTGCCGAAATTTCAGAGTTATATACCTAATTAAAATGCATTTAATATGCAAATTAACCCTTAATTAAGTTCACACTACTTAATGCTTTACACAACAGTTAGATAGCTGTCGGATCAGTATCTGCAGCAGATTTCATCAAATGTGGTGCATTTATTTCAGATTGATGGGAATAATTACAAAACTTCATAAAATATGCAAATGAGCTATTTCAGTACAATTAGATAGTTATAAATATCAATAGCAGGTTTCGACGAATCGGGTGCCATAATTTCAGAGTTATATCCTAATTACTAAGTTCATTAAATATGCAAATGAAGACTTAATTTACTTAACACCTTATGTTGTACACCAGAGATAGATATCTGTCGGATCAGTATTTGCAGCAGGTTTCATCAAATTTGGTGATGTTATTACAGAGTTTTATGACTAATTACAAAACTTCATAGAATATGCAAATGAGCTATTTATTAATTCGACACTGTCCAATGCTTCTCAGTATAATTAGATATATTTTAGATCACATTTTTTACATGTATCATCACATTAGGTTCAGGAAGTTCAAATTTATGTCACTAATTACAAAACTTCATTAAATATGCAAATGAGCAAATAATGGACATGACACTCACAGTATCATCATAATGTTCTGAGATTGTCATCTGTGAAAAGGTTCATGAAATTTTGTGCAGTATGACTTTATATATCAGCTCAAATAAGGAGTTTTGTTAATTATGACAAAGCTCTTTTTCAAAGAGCGTTGTTTGATATAAACTGGGACACAGTTCTGTCAAGCAATGATGTTAATAATGTCTACAACAGTTTTGCAGATATTTTCACTGATGTTTGTATGGAATTTGCCCCATTGGTCACTAGGAATAGAAAGAAAACCAAGTCCAGAAAACCATGGATCACAAAAGGGTTAAGGAAGTCAATTTATACGAAATGTAGGATATACCGGAAAGTAGTTAAAAGTAATTTCGAGCCCTTTTAAAAGCTAGATTTAATGTTTACAGGAATATTTTGACGTCTTTAATAAGGAAGTCAAAAAATGTATTACTGTGATAAATTCAGTGATAGTTGTACAGATTCAAAAAAATGTTGGAAGCTTATTAATGAGATCCTTGGGAAAGCAGGTCAAACAAGTACTAATCTTCCCAACAAAATCGTTGACAGTACAGGGATTATTAAGGACCCTTCACATATTGTCAGAAGTTCAACGATTTTTTCTCTCAGATTGGTAGTAACTTAGCTGATAAAATCACAAGATGTACTAGCCACAGAAACTTTCACAAATCACCCCATTCCACTAGCATTTTCTTTCATCCAGGAACAGGTGAAGATGTAATCAGCGAGATTTGTGCCTTAATCCTGCCAAGTCATCAAGACATCACAATATTTCTGCTCGGTTACTGATTGACGCTGCTGTGGCTATCTCAAAACCCTTATCTCATATCATTAACATTTCTCTCCAGCATGGTGTCTTTCCCGATTCTCTCAAGATCGCAAAGTCATTCCAATCTATAAAAAGGATGCCTACATGACGTTAACAATTACCGACCAATTTCAATTCTCCCTCAACTGAGCAAAATTTTTGAAAAAAATCATCAACAAACAACTGGTTTCATTTTTAGATAAGCATAAACTTATTCATCCCAATCAATATGGTTTTAGGAAAAACCACAGTTGCAAACTGGCTCTTATCAATATTGTTATGATATGTTACGCAATCTTGATGACGGCAACATTGTGCTTGGAATTTACTTAGACCTAACACTGCATAAAAACCCTATAATACTTACTGTATTAACATGGATTATTGCCTGTATTTTAGCTGAAGAGTGCATATACAGATGAATACAGTCAAGAATCCATTTTTTGTATTCAGCAAGCCTGTATTCATGTGGAATCATGTGAATTCAAGTGTATTACACTATAATACAGGCAACTCATTCATGTGGATTTATCTGAATTATTGGTTTTCATGCAGTGTAAAGAAAGCTTTTGACACTATTGATCACAAGATTCGTATTGACAAACTCCATCTGTACGGCATTCGAGGAACAGCTTGTGATTGGTTCAAGAGCTACTTGACTAATAGAAAACAATATGTCAGTGCATGCAATTATGTTTCAACTCGTAGTCCCATTGACTACGGTGTTCCTCAGGGATCAATTCTAGGGCCCATTCTTTTTCTTATTTACATTAATGATCTCCCAGATTGTACGTCGTACTTCACTTCCAACCTCTTCGCTGATGACTCTAATTTTTTCCACTCCTTCACAAGTAACACGCTTGATATCAACGATACCAACGTTGAATTTAACAACATTGTGAACTGGTGCTCAGATAACAGTTTGACCATCAACCAGGACAAAACAAATTATGTTATTTTCTCTACTTATCATCGTTCTTACGTTAGAAACGGACAGATTTGTATCGATTCAAATGAGATTAGTAACGTTGAGCATGTTTCACATCTTGGAGTAGAGATTGACAGCCACTTGTCCTGGAAACATCACATTAATAAAGTCTGTACAAAAATCAGTCCAAAAATTGGTTTATTAGCAAAACTTAGACACTTAGTTCCAAAACACATCCTTATTATGCTCTATAATGTTTTTATTCTTCCTCATATTTCATACTGTTTGGAGATATGGGGAAGCACATACCATTCCGCTTTACTCCCTATCCACAAACTTATGAAAAAGATAGTTAGAATTATTACCTTTAAGTCACCCACTACTCCCAGTGAACAGATATTTAAGGAATTAAATATTTTGAAGATATACAATCAGTTTGAATATCAGATTGGGATTTTTATTCATGACCTTTTGTCCAGTAATCTACCCCATAGCGTCAATGACTATTTTTCCTTGCGTACTCACAAATATACCACTAGATCAGTTTCTAACTCGTCCTTTCTATTACCAAAATGTAAACTTCGTCTTGGTCAATTGTCTTTCAGTTATCACGGTGCCAAAACCTAGAAAAGGCTTCCACTTTCCATTAGGAACATTACACATCGAAAAAAGTTCAAGCATGCCCTAAAATTATTATATTTCATTATCAATTAATCGTGATATACTTGTGTAAGTTTTGCTAACTATACTTTTTATTTGTATGTAAGACTATGTTATTGTTCTTTTGGGAGCCAGATTTACATTAGCTTCACATAAGCTATTTCTAGCTCCCCGTCACATCTCTGCCCTACGAGCATGTAAAATATGGTTACGATTCTTACCTTTTTTCCTGTTCTAAGCTTATGTATTTTTGTAAATCAAGATTTATATTTTTTTTTGTTCCATAGGATAAAGAATTACATCAACAAGTATGTAGTAAAGACAATGGAACTTTACAAGAAATGTGACGAATAAATAATAAATAATATATCTCGACACTGTCATTAATGTCTCCATAGGGAGGCCATTATATGAAAAATATGATATTCCATAACTTCATTAATATGCAAGCTACACTAACCAAAATATAAACAGTTCTTACAATTACCATATGGCACTAGGCTACCAAATCTAATCTGAATCTGTTCAGGTGATTTTGAGTTATAATGTAAACAGACAGACAGATAGACAGGCAGACAGACACACATACATACAGACACACAGACAGACAGACAGACAGAGACAGACAAAGGGGGAAACGGGCAGATAGATAGATAGATAGATAGACAGATAGAAACAGAGGGAGATCGAGGCAGATTGAGGCAGATTGAAAAGGAACAGAGAAAGGAACAGAGAAAGGGACATGCGGACAAACATGGAAAGATTCACAACTCGTCTTCCTTCTAAAGTCGATAATGCAGGATCATCTGGTGGTTTAGGAAGATTTTGTCGTCAAGGGTTCACTGGAACGAGAACATGATAATAGGTTTAAAATACATGCACGATTAGGCTTCTTTAGTTGTTTAGGCTTTTCAATGCAATTGCGGCGTGGCTTCGTGTTTTTATGGTGATGGCGGTGACGATGTTATGACTTGTCCTCTTCTTACATATCTCACAGACCAAATGCCATGATTTACTGCGCTTTACACCACCTGTGCCCAGCTAAATGTCCTGAATTTCAAAAAATTTCTCACTGTAATTGTTGTTAGACGCTGAACAGCGACCTCACCGACGGTAATTGACATGTCGAATACACAAATTTTCATTGGGCACCTAATAGTTGCGGCTATATTGAGTGTTTACACCCTTTTTTCAGAATTGTGTGTCTGACAGATATGATTTTTTGTTTGAAAATACAGTCTGCGTCTTTTGACACTCCTATAGAGTTATCTTACCACTCTCTTGTGAATCTTCTCATAAATATGAATCTGTGGTCAACGAAAAACAGACTTAAGTTTATAAATACTAGCCTTCTTAACAATGAAGAGTGCCGTCCGTTAATTATGGAACTCGGGGAAAGTTGGTAAGCTGTGATAGAGCAATTTAGGTAAACAGAACATTACAGAATTGCGGTGAATTTTCAAAATATCTTGAAATTTCACTTTGCTTGGGAGATAAGGAAAACGTTTCAGATGGCAAAAATAACGCAAACAGTATTTATTAAAAACCCTTACCCTTGATGATTTTGCACATCCTATTGGCTTAAATTGTTACAATATAAGCCAATAGGATGTTTACTTTGCCGCGATAAATATCGGTGACCAAAATAAACTGGCTTTCATGAAAACTGCAGTCGAAAAGCATCAACAGCACATCATTGTGACATTTGGGCCAGCTGGGGAGGGACAAAATGGAAGGGGAAATATCGACCGTATTGATGGCTATATTTGAAGATGAACGTGCCTTATTGACGAAATATGGACAACAAATATGCAGGTCATGGCCTTCTGTGCCCCTGAAATTGATTACAAGATTAGATCAAACGGTTTAGACGGAATCCTGTAAAATTGTTATGCTCATAACAAGACAGTAAATCAGTTGTAAACATAATTTGCTACGTAAGTAATTGTATACTATATAAGTAGACAGATAGCATGTTTTTATGATCACCTTTACGATAACATTCTATAAAATTGCATACAAACATATTAAAACTCACCAAGAAAAAAAGGAGGGCACGAAACTATTCAGTTTAGGTATAGCTCGACAACGAAAAGTAGAAATAAATGGTAGTTGCATCTGAGGTAAATCATACTAAAAGCAACAAATTTTTGCTGTTTCGTCAGATTAGATTTTCCTTGATTTTACGGTTAGCTGCCACCGTCTCTGTCTTCATCACGTAAATTCAAAAGATCATGCTTCACAAACGACCCCCCTCAAGAATAATGTCCGACTTCAAACTGATCGTCAAAGGCCACAATTGCACAAGCGGATGTCCACAGTCTAAACGTTGATGCACAAAAATGTGTTTTCATCCACTTGATGCGTGTGGTAGTAATCATAATGATTCAAAAGTTTGAATTCTATTTCGTTTTATTATGCCTCACTAATACAAGTAAGAAGCTGCAATCGTGTATATCATTGAAAATTGTTGTGTTTCACAATCAAAGTTAATATGAGATTGTTGCATAAAAACCAAAATGGTGATCGATCGAAAAAAACTTAAAGTTATAATACACATCTTAAATAAAAATGTCAAATATAAAGTCAAAGGCTATGCCCTTTTGGGTACTTCTGGTATCAGAAAGTCCGTAACTATTTAAGCCAAAACATGCTTAAATGTAAAACACCTCCGTCAAATTAAGAGTCGATCATTTTCAAAAACATTTTTTTATATATGCTATTTGGAACCATTTAGTAATGTGATAAAAGATAAGTATTTGGAATGTTCTTTTGTGTATCTCTGCCCATACTGGCAGGATTTATTTCCAAAGTGTAATTCAGTTTGTTTTCTAAGTGTTAAACTTATAGACTGGAACTTTGTTTTCACAGCAAAATTAATAATTTTTCGTCTAGGGGGGCAATTTAGAAATGTTCATTCCTTCAGTCTCCCAGCCAACTCTAATCAATTTAACCCTCTAACCCTTAGTAAGACATGAGTTTATATATATACCAAACAAGCAAAATTTTGCATCAACAACATCTTCAATTGGGAATTAAGAATGAGAATGTCCAACTTGTAATTACAATTTTAAACCATTCAAATTTAAAAACCATTGAGATAACTCGGTAACTCGAAACCGACGTATTGGAATTGTTCCATGCCTGTTTGGAACCATTTCAAAATGGAATAAATTGATTCCATTCCAGGTTTTATCACCATGGCACATTCGTTTTAGACGTAATTGTATTTACAATCATTTAACTATTTATTATTACCTCACAAGTAATTTATGCATCGAACGAGAGAATATAATGGCCATAACGTAACATGTGTTGTAATTATTTTCAAAGGATGGTAAGTATAATCTTAGCTGAGTGGTCCAGTAAGTCGGATAGTAAAAGAATATTAAATTGAATCAGTCACATGACGGACATAACATGGTCCACATATGCAAATATTGTCAAGACACTGTCGTTACCTTGCAGAATAATTGTTTTCAGTCTGAGGTATTGGATTTTTGCTGGCGTACAAAGAATTACAAGAAATATCCGACGCAAAGGGCAGCCTTTAGTCAGTAAAACAATAAAAGAAATCGCCCTTAAGAACACACCTACTCAAAGGTACACAGTCACCAGTAATTAAAATATGCCCATATATGGTCAAAGGGGTATTGCTTGGTATTCACAATCACATTTGAGGGCGCTGTGTTTTAAAAAGCGGCCACCCACTTAAAATTTGTGATCGGTTAGTAGTTTTTCCTTTCCATAGTAACTGTGGCAAAATTGGAACAGGTTACAGTATACCTACTTAAGGTGTAGTCATAAGACTATGCTCTTTTTAGTTGGCAAAATAGCAAACGTCGACAATTTATAAACATTTATCTTAAACTATGATTACTATTAAATTATTATTTTAGTACGTTTCAAATCATTCTATGTATGAAATTTTCTTGTGTGAATCTATGATGCTTACCGGTGACGGCAGCCTTCAGTTCAAAACCGTTGATATATGAAATGTTTATAACACTTCTTTTGTTGGGAAGAAAATGAAATATATTAAATGCATGATAAAACTAACGTTTACGTCAATTGATAATTATCCAACTGGCACAAAAAGCCACAAATGAAATCTTAGTATTCGAAATTGTGCGACGCAAGATGTCTCTCTGATTTCGCTATTATTACGATTCGAACCACTCTTTTCACGTCTGCGTTTGTTTGACTGTCTTTCTTTACTGCACAATAGAAACTGACAGTTTGTCAATGAACTCTGATGTTAATATTTTATAGTGTAAAAAGAAAAGACATTATATTATCTATAATAATAAAAATTGTGTAACAAATACAATATGTCAAATGCAATATTTTCACATAATATATATCATCAATATGAATAATTAAAATGGCAAACAAAACAAGCGAAAATACTTTCAAAGGTGACACAGGACCATCTGAGTTTTGATCATAAATGTTACCGTATTGGTCAATTCAATTCTTTTAGAAAATTTGCATAAATCATCTGATTTTTGACACCTTCCTTAGTAGACGCACAATTATCGATCACAGTCTGAAACAGTGGCCATGTGTTTGTTATTTCCTTGAATATTATTTCCGCATTATGGTTGTACTATATATTTATGGTCATTGTCTCATGTGCTCTAGGTGGTTGCGTCAAATAAGCCTATTTTAGCGTACTGGCATAATGTATAAAGCACCGGTGAACGTGATTTGATAAAGTCCTAAGAATATTCTATTTTGTCCTACCTACCTCTAAAGCTTTGTGGTCGCATTTTATATACGATAACAATGAACAAATTTAGTATTTACTGGTTTATGGAAAGTCGTACATTGACACACCACACATAACGGACAAACATATGACAAACAAACAAATAAACACGGAAGTGTTGTTAATGTCGTATTACTCATTCCAAAAGAACATTAGGAAAGCAATGTTTGTTCGGAAGTTCGCTCTTTAAAGATATTATCATGACAACAGGAAATATAGTAAGTCTCGTTGAAAATTCGTTAATGGCGCTTAAAAAGTAATTTCAAACAAACTTGGAAAATTTAATGTCACAGTGCAGCTAAAATACCTAAAAGCAGAGAAATATAATAGAAGCGATATGCATCTGATCAAAGAAGTGTTTGCAGAACAAGTTAATGCTGTGTAGAGAGTTTAATTCGTTACGCCTGAGGAAGTCTAGCCAATATAGAAATATATATGTGAAACATTTGACAAGACATTATACAAAGACCACAACTCAAAACAGAAAATGTTGACAATATGTGTTTCAGTGGCAATGGCTACATAAGTGATAGTATCATTGATGCTGAAGATGATGATGACGATGCAGTGTTGGTATACAACATGTCCGTGAACATCAGTGACTAAAATTTACCACATCATTGTCTACGACTATGACATAAGTTGATATCGACCACTGAAAACACTGTCAACATTACAATGGCAATCACGGCAATTCGCAGGATAAGGAAAATGAACTTTCGAATATACTGAAATCTTCACCTTCTACATCTATTAATGTGGCATGAGTTAAATGATGACACAAATTAACATCAACAGCTAAAGAATAGGGCCAGTTCTTTACAATGTCAACGAAATTCTATTTATTTTTGTATGTAGATAAATATATGACGCAATCGAATGTTATACTATGTTTGCTATTCCTGACAATCAATTTAAAATGAAGTTAATAGGTAATTATGTATCTCTCTTACACTAGTATAGAAATCAATCAAATCAATTCGTGTTCTCAAAAATAGTGTCAATGACACTGTCCCCCCATTTGACAATTATACTAAGTACTAGTACACACATGATATTGCATTCCTACAAAATGATTACTAAGAAAATTCCACTGCAAGTGCAAATCAATCTTATACCCTCGCAATATGAAATACTCATAATGACTTTTGCATCTAATTTAATACTGATGTGATAAACACTTTCAAAAAGAGTTTTTGGCCAAAAATTGCAAAAAAAAATACCCAAAAATACAAATATGAAAAATCCACCATGATTTCAATGGATCCTATTTTGGTCATCCTTAGGAACCTGGAAACCAAATTTTAAAGCAATACAGATTTGTTTAACCATATAACCTCCCAGTTGTCATATATGTATTGGGAAATTGGAGGTAAAAAATTGCAAAAATAGTAACTCCTGAACAAATGTTACAGAAACACCTGCACTGTATCTTCTCTTTGTAGATAATATTGGATCTCAGTGTGTAAAGGACTAACTGGACAATTTATCTGTCCTACACACCCTTCTCTACGTAGAGTTTTTTCGTCAGTATGAGTCTCCCACTTCACTTATAAACCAAATAAAATAAAACTTGTGGCAGATTGTTTACAGCCATATTGGTACAGTCAAGGAAACTTCTCTAGCGAATTCGAGCTAGCAATCTACGGTAACTCCTACTCACTAACAGGTAACATCAGCAAACGAGAGCGCTAAATGTACAAACAAGTTAACAAGGTGGCTCAAGTTATTTCAAAACGCAGATGTTTTCGTGTGACGATTGAAAGTGTTTGCCTATAACACAATGTGATTTATATTTAGTAAATTGTGTATATATATTTGACTCGAATTATTACGGGATAGTTTTCTTATATGTCGATCCAAAGGCATAATATTTGTGTAAAACTTAGAATGCCTGCGAATTTAGCTTCCGGTCGTTAAGTTAACACAGGATTTATGCATTAGAGCAACATGGATGCATCTTATTACTGAATTTCCTTCGGCTCTCAAGACACTGGAAATAGTTATGAATATTTTTCGAAATTTCAGTGTCGTAAATCTTTTGTATGGAAGTTTTTGAAGTATTCGTGCTTCGGTGACCATTACTGGCCTTCATTTGTGTTCGTCTTTACGTATCCTTGTCTGTACACATCATCTGGTTCAGATACGAAGGGTTTCTTTCGCAGCTTCAGAAGTGTGGCATATACTACAGCAAATGTTATCGCCTGTGTGGAAATACAATGCCAATAAGGATTCTCATGCCTTTTCGTTCCACCCATACCTTATGTCTTAACATACACAATTGCGACAAATGAAAAACAAGAAGACATGTTTTCGATAACCCAACCCTTCCTATTTGAGATCTTCCGATCTGATTTCTTTTCTCATTCTTATAAATCACACTTCCTCGACTTTGTCAAATTGTGACTTCTTTTGATGAGTCGAACCCGATTAAAAGCAAACAATAAAAAAGAAGTTGATGACCGACCTACCGTATTTCCTGAAAGCAGGTCGGTGGAAGGAAATGTTTTGGCATAAATAAAAAGGGAAGCTAGTAATTGTCAAGCATGGCATTTTAGTATTTACTTGCCAAACGACCTTCCTATACTCTAAGATCTACGTATCTGGATGTCTATATATCGTCGTGGCACGGTGCCGTAGAGATTGCCGATGTTTGTTATTTGTTTCAACTAAAAGTCGCAATGCCAACAGCAAAGGCTACATCACATTGTCAGCCAACGATCTCGCTTCTTTCGTGTACTATACTACGACAGCTCAGCTCTAAACTTTGTGCAGCTGCATCTTCTAATGAGGGTAACATGAAAATAAAACTAAAAATAACGTTACCTATGGAAACAGTAGAAGCTCAAATATAAAACGACATAAGATAGCCTCAAGTCATCAAATATTACTATGTCGGCAATATCAAAAACATGCTTAATGGCAAGCAGTTAGTTTCTTGATTTAGAACTCACATATTTAGATTAGCAAAATTATAAATTGATGCTGTAAAATATTGCGGCATACATTGTGATAATACCTCAAAAGGACATAGAACATACATACATACAACATACATACATACATACATACATACATACATACATACATACATACATACATACATACATACATACATACATACATACATACATATATACATACAAACATACATACATACATACATACATACATACATACATACATACATACATACATACATACATACATACATACATACATACATACATACATACATACATACATACATACATACATACATACATACATATACATACATACATACATACATACATACATACATACATACATACATACATACATACATACATGCATGCATGCATATATACATACATACATACATACATACATACATACATACATACATACATACATACATACATACATACATACATACATACATACATACATACATACATACATACATAAATACATACATACATACATACATACATACATACATACATACATACATACATACATACATACATACATACATACATACATACATACATACATACATACATACATACATACATACATACATACATACATACAAGTATGTACGTACGTGGGTATATACGCATGCATGTGCATAGCACATACGTACATGCAAACGGACAGACTGCTGCAGACAGACCCCTAGACGGACATCAAATATGTACCTTGCATGGATCAACAAGAGCTGCAGATGAGATCAATGATGTTAACTCTGCTATCAACCATCGTTTGGACTTCTCCTGGACTTCTCCGGACCCCATTCAAGACTGTACAGTATTACGAAGAAAGTTGAAACAAATGACGACATGTACACCAGAATCCATGCGATTATTCTGTACCATCGGGATGTCATACTTTGAGGAACATCTGCTGATTCTTCGCATTCTCGACCAGTAATTTCAATGTTGGTAGTGGGGGTAATCTTAATGTTCCGTCTTGATTTCTTGAAAAGCGTTACCATGGTAATTGAGACGGGAAGAGTTACTAGACTGCTTATCAGCGCAATGTAGACTGTGCCGAGCGACAAACTTTGTGATGCAATCTTCAATGTTTTCGTCGACTGCACTTCATCTTCTGTTTCGTAAAACATCGCGTTGACGATCATAGTAAGACATAACAAGGCAGCACAGCACGACAGACGTTGAACTCGGGTGAAGTTACTCGGCATTTGTCGGGTCATAAGCGAGCCCCACATGTACTCATCGTAAACTTGAATGCGAATGTGACTGGATAGGAGATGAACGAATCTCAAGAAGTGGCCTTCTTCAGAAACAGTCAACTTTACATTCTTCGGTTCTTGATCGTCGACCGTTGTAATCCAATCATAGCACATGAAATTGAACCTGCAATGTTAACATAATGCAACCCTACGATGAAGTTGTATTGCAGATCATTTGACAGTGCTAAAACGTAGAAGGGAAAATATAATACTATATTTTGTCTAGAATCTTTAAAATTCAGTAGACAAATGACATTACAGCAATGCAAAACAAGCAAACATAAACAGGATATGGGTGTTTTTGCACACGCCACCCTCTCTGTTTCTGTGGTTCTGTCTATCTCTGTCTCTCTGTCTCTCAGTATCTATCTATCTATCTATCTATCTATCTATCTATCTATCTATCTATCTATCTATCTATCTATCTATCTATCTATCTATATATCTATCGATATATCTATCTATCTAATACCTGCAATTACGATAGTGTAGATTTCTACCACATGAAAAATACATAAGGCCGATGATCTTTATTCTTCACTACCGCACTATATTGTTTTGACTATTTACACAGCGAAGTATCAGGAAAAGAAAAATCTTACGAAACCGGTACAGCGTTATAATGTTAATAATCTTTTCACATGTCCCCCAGGTATATGATTGACTCACCGTTCCTTTGTCTGCTCATCAACTATCTCAATCCTCTCTAAATACCACTTATCATACCCTTTCGCGTCTGATAACCGAAGATCAATATCCATACATCGAATTGGCCCAGGTGGTATCTTTCCGACACAAGGAAGCTACAAATGCTGCCCCTTTTTAAGTTCTGGAACATATGTAAAGTACATATATTGCGTGATCAGAGAAGTATTATTGTTCAATTCAAGTAAACAGCAACGTTCAACCTAACGTTTATTTGTGGCGATGCTTGTAACAGATGAATCTTGTACATCATGGAAAGAACTTTGATATATATCTGCCGCTGGCATTTGACTTCTTGTATGGAAGGCAAGTCACCGACCTGTAAGCAGCCGCGTTACAGTAGGATGATTTTATTGCTATTGGCCGAATGAAAGTTCTTTGTCCAGATTTCGAAAATCAAATATACACGTTATATTACTCACCAAACGGCGCTTCTTGTCAACAAGGTGAATAATTCTACTTTGCCTAGAGTCGCCAAATAGTTGAATAGTCACTGGGCTGGTAGTACCAGAGCTGGGTCTAAGGCCAGTGAAGACTGTTATGCGATAAAAGTACTGTATCGCATGTGTTATCAATCTGAGGAGCTGATCTCCACTGAAAGAGAAATGGTTGGAATTACAAAGATAACGTGAGTGGGATTAAGAAAGAATCTGAGTTTGTTCTTGTGAGGTGTTGACACTGGGGTAATGGTAATGAGTGTTATGACAAGGAAACCCTCACGTGCACAAAATCAACATTCAGCTGTCAGCATTTGCACGAATAATAGAATCCTACACACCATTTATCTGAGACGCAATTGCTAAAAGTTGTTAGGATTTTTGTCTCCTGTCAGACAGATAGACAAACACACAGACTTTCAAATATTATGCGAGACATTTTCAACCCGCCCTGGGGGTTATTTGTTCACGTCACTTCAACATCATAAGAAAATGCCATTTCTTCGGTTTGCGTACAAAAGGTTATCTATTACACTGGTTATGTAACCGATGTAACAATTATCATCAGATAAATGAACACGGGCAACCATATAGACAAATTTATCGTCAATGAATGTCCGTGACGGATCACCGAAAGTTGCTCCATTTCCGAAGCTGTCATTTGCCCATGCTATGTGGTCAGGGTTTTACAGATACATCAAATTCGTAGACTAATGAGCCTGCCCATTCGAAAAACGTAGTGAAAGTGAAATACCAATTATTGGTATTCATAAGACGATAAAGTACTTCGAATCCGATTTCGCAAAAGTGTTGAATGTTACAATAATTTGACCCAAACGCTAGTGTTCTCTCACATCCACCATACCAAGAACGCGGACGACATAAATTCGTCTACGGAAAAGAGGCCAATCATTGAAACGCATTTACAATAGTCGAACAACGGTTCTACGACAGTTCATCCTGGGCATTGCCAACCAGACACTGGTCTTAAAGGTATACTGTCACCTGTTCCAATTTTGCCACGGTTACCAAGAGAAAATCTAACCAATCACAGCTTTCAGGTGGCCGCTTTTTAAAAAACAGCGCCCTCACATGGGCATTTTGAATACCAAGGAACGCCCCTTTGATCATATATGGGCATATTTAGATTACAGGTGACTGTGTACCTTTAAACCCAATTAATCCTGAAGCTTTTGCGTGGAAAAGTGGGCGTAAAAGTCCATCGATTATCAGTCCTAGTACTGATTCAGAAGGCGACAATGACTTTGGGAAGCTTTGCATTTCTTCCAACAATATCAATTGTCATAAAACATACATTTCGCAAATCTTCTTTGTCTTTTCTCCTCATGATAATTGCCAGGCCGACATACACGACAAAAAATGTTATCACAGTTGCAAGAACCACTGGGCTTTGAGTGATGTCCTTGTTGAAGACGCTACCGAAATTGATGTCATTGACCGGAACTACAAAGTGAGCCGCGGTGAATGATGTAAGGTGATTGCAGACACAAATGGTGAAGTCATCGGTTGATGTATCCGTATCGGGCTACAGGTAAATAAACATGGAACGTCAGTGTTACCAATTGGTTCTATCATCGACGTATTTTCTATTGCGGCCACAAATTTGGAATAAATCAAGTCTCGTAAAATTGAGACAGAAATTGAATAATTAAGATAAAAATTGATGTCATTGACCGGGACTACAAAGTGAGCCGCGGTGAATGATGTAAGGTGATCGCAGACACAAATGGTGAAGTATCGGTTGATGCATTCGTATCGGGCTACTAGGTAAATAAACATGGAAGGTCACTGTTACCAAACATTTCTGTCATCAACGTATTTTCTATTGCGGCCACAAATTTTGAATAAATCAAGTCTCGTAAAATTAAGATAGAATGCGCGTCGGGGACGGATATTCGGACTCTCAAATTTTTGCATTTTTTTCTGATTTAACACTCTAAGGGCTTATTTTAAAGCTCTTGGTGTAAGAAAACTTTTCACCGGGCATTTTTTCAAAAATCAAAAACTTTATTTTTCTCTGTAGAGTTAACACAAGCGGTCATTTTGAATTCAAATTTAAGTAAAACTTGAGTAATTTGTTTTTTAAGTACCAAAATTTACACGGTGATTTTCTCCCTTGATTTTGAAAGAGACTGGTTGAAATATTCCACGAGGAAAGTTTAAGCAAAAGTTTAAGACTTTCACTCCGAGGCACATACAACCTTAAAGAGGCAGTGCCATTGCTTTTGAAAAGAAACACACCCCTTCATTATCTCTCTTGTATGTATGTTATTTTGGAAAAATTGGGTACTGATTTACAACTCACGAAACAATGTGGTATTTTTCGGCCAGAAGGTTTCATCAGGTGCGAACTCAAAGGTTCAGAATATTATTTTGGGCGGAGCTAACACTACCTAATTTCTTCTTCAAAGTGTGCCAATGCTACTTTTCCCTGGTCGTAAAAGACGGCAAACACCTTCAATGTGTATGAAGGGTTATTCTTAAAAAGCACAGAATTCCATAGAAAGATTGCATTCTTACCCAGCATCCATCAGTCTGCCATCTCTGGTTGTGTTCGTCCCAGTACAGGCAGGATAAATACGACATGGATAGAATTATGCCGTGGGAACCACCATGGTCGACATTGCCAGCTTAATTTGAAATAATAAGTAACTAACAATTATAGCCTAACATTTAACTCACATAAACAGTAATTTGTCTTCACTACATCCCCTATCACAACAATAATAATGTGTGCCCTCCTAGATTGTGATATGAGGTTCATTTTAAACTGCATTAATCGCCGTTGGATGCATATAGTGGTCTTCTTTATAGACGTGACATCCTTCAAGATTTTAAATGACAGCCCTCGATGCGAAAAGAAGTATCACCAGCCCTAGCTGCCAACATGATATCGAATAAAATAAGTGCTACTTTTACCGTGATCAACTCGTCACATCACGCAATTCTAGACAGAAAGACGTAATTTATTTAGTACACTCCTCGAATTTCGAAGTTTAGTTCCTACTATGCTCGAGAAAACTTTAAATTACCGAGCAAAATTTTTGACGAGAGGTACAAATTACGCATTTACCCATATTTCGATGTCCAAATGTCCTTCAACACGGGGAGTAGTAAATTATCAATTATAACGAAAATACGAAGGCAAAAATCGTTCACTGAACAGGTGCCAAATGAGTACACAAATAGAAGAGAAGAAAAGTGTCGCAAAATGAAAATTATGTGTCTGTCAAGTGAATAATGCCGGCATATTTTAATTTGAAAAGGGATGTAAGGTATTAGCGCTAAAAAGCGGTACTTACCGACATCTATCATAAAACTGTTAGATTCTATGTCAGATGTTGCGTTCACTTTCATGGTTTTCGCCGAACCACTGGGAATATTCCAGTAGTTATCGTACATAGTCTTGTTTGGTTTCTTGTTCGCACACTGGTAGACTTCGTACGACAAATCGGTCACTTGAGAGTCTAGATGAATCACGAGCACTTGAAATGGGATGGTTACATTGACGGAAAAATCAATTCTGTCCCCAACAGATGCATGCAGATGTACGGAGTCATTGTGTTTGGGATTCACGTTGTTACGTGACAATGTACGTATCTCTGGTCTTGGCCGAATGGCCATTCCGATCGAAAATTTCCAAAATCACCACTGGCAGTAGTCTCATTGCCATGGGAGATAAGCATCGCTTTGGGTTTGTCGCCGACCCTATAAACTGAGGGGACAAAAATACAGCCATGAGGTACTGATTACTGTCGGTTGCTCTTTCGTCAAGTGCTAACATGTATTCACGTTTACGTTTGGTCAGATGTATGCTGAGCAAACCTCCTGATCGGGTCTGTAGTTTACTGAATCCGAAATTGCGGTGCTCTACGGCATGGTTACACATTCATGATGAAGCGACAAGTGTAGAAAAAAAATTACATAGAACAAAGATTAACCACGTCTTCAACTGACATTTCGTTAGAATGAACACGAGTTGATTTTCGTAAGTTCGATGCTGGAAATACAGTTGCAATTCCACATGTTTAGGTAATATTTTAATTTCATATAAAATGGGATGGCCGTGTGTTGGTCGCAGTCCATGTAGCAGTATTTTCAACCGATCGATTTATAAAGTCTGTTGTGTAATTGAAGCAGATAGAGATAGAGAATAACATCGTAGCGTGTCATTCATTAACAAAATTATAGTGCAAAACATAGTGTTGAGGCCAAATTTCTAAGTAAAGTTTTGTAGTATAGCGCCCTCTTTTCTGTATCACTTTCTATGCTCTTTTATTTGTGCTGACCTTTGACCTCTGGTCAGTGCGCCATGCTTCCTTTGTTTTTGTGTGAAGTGAAACACGTTTGTTTCTTCGATTTATAAACTTGATGGGTTCGTGCATCAAGTTAAGGTTTACGATACTGGAATGGTATGTAGTAGTCTAAGATTTGATGGTGTTTACTACAATGTTTTTTTTGAGAGTACATCTGATGATATTGAGCAATTCAGGACGATATGTATTGGGTCCGGGCATTTGACTAGCTCTGGTCAGCTCATTGCAGTTTCCCACATGATTTATATGTTTACATTCTACGCTAAAAGACGTTCAAAATTACGTCTCTGAGTATGGGTTTCGTGTTGTGCAATCCATCAGGCATTTTAGTACAAGTTTGTGCGGCAAATTTGTCTAAGTGTGTGCATTACCCAAGGTTTGCTTGAAAGTTCACATGCTGAAAAAATGGTACATTGCCGTATGTAAATGCCTTGCCACTACTTGTGTGTATTTGATTTATAAGCCACTTTTTGATAATTTTACTTTTCCAGTTGGTGTAGGACAGTCAAGATACTTTGGCAGAGTATAGATGTTAGTCCCTTTGATTAGCGGTGTGTCTATACATATACCACCCACTGTTTCATAGTATAGTCTGAAGACGCTATGTTTTGCAAGTTAAACAGGGTCATGCTTAATCAGTTCAGAGGACGAGTAGACCCAGTAAGAACGCATTATGAAAGCACCAGATTTAATGAATTTTATTATTTTCAATGCAAAGAAAGCCATAGACAGTAACTATAGGGATGATGTCATACTAGTGTAAGAAGTAAACTGAAGTTTTGACCCCTATGTGTTGGTTTTAGGGCTACTCATTTTGATGGGTATGTCTATGATATTGGCATAACAGTTAGGTACACATACTTAGTGAATTTTCTTTTGTGTATTTTTCAGTTAATCGTATCGTACTGTATCGTGACGTATTGTGTTAGACGGTCGATGCGCATTAAAGACAATATATCCCTGACGTTGAGCCTCCATGTTTTCATTGTGGTGAAAGGGATGTACACATATTGTTTTCATATACCGTCTTTTTAACAACCGTGCCTAAAGAAAAATACTGAGGACGAAATGGTCGTCTGGCTTGTAAATGCCTGTTGTAAAACACGTGAGCACAATTCATAGAATATTAACCTTGTGAATCCAAACTACAGACTTCGGTCGCCGTATTTTGTTAGACAGAATAGTTAATTTCTCTATTTTATCGAAGGTGACTCATTTGCACATATATAAACGCTTCCTTATAGATTGAGCTACCAGACAAATGGGGAGCATCGGGAATTTTTATCTTTGCGCGTCGACGAAGGATCAATGTAAAATATAATTTTCCTATCACGTTCCATTTAAGTACAGACTGAGATTTCCTTCGTCATCTTTGGTATGTAACTCAATCGATAATGATAAGCAAGGGGAAAACGTTGCCTTGAAGAGCAGTGGCATTATTATCCGAAGTGAGACCCGAAGGATGCTGGAAGTACATTTTTAATGATTAGCCAATATGTATATTTCGAATGTTTCTAGGTGCGTATTAAAAAAATCAGAGTGTCAATTATCAAACACATAATTAATTTATAAAGAAATTCAACGGCAGAAACAAGTGAATTGTGAGACCAGTCTGAAAGCGTTTGTTTGCAACTTAGTGGAATCTCTGGAATAGATGTATTTTTGGCTATTTGTTATCATGCCAAGATTCCCCGGCACAAACGCTGTAGGTTCAAAATCATTTCCATATGAAAAGATACCTTACTTGAGGTGTGAACTGACTGTCAATCGGTGATTGCTCTGCAAATATCACGCGTGGTGTCATATTTACAAACATTGTGATCTTTTGTTCTACTTGATCGGTAGTTTATTTACTCTCTGGGGAGTCATAAGCCATTAATTCGGTAACGCGGAAATTTTCCGCGTTCAGGGGATTAGCCTAGATACATGGTTTGTGCCGGCCAATCCTCTCATGTCAGGCCTTAGGAAACTATCAACTTACCTTTGTCGAGGTGTTCACGGCGGTATTGTATTTTTGGGTATAAAGAATCCACCAGCTTTAGACACTTGTCTATTGCTATGGGAATTTTGCTGAGTGTATTTAGATACTCTGGCTTGTATTTGTCGTGCCTCGTAATTTCTATAGGTATTCTTCTCTTTAGACGATTCCAGTGTTGATAGTGACTAGTTAAGGCAAGCATCTATGGCATCAAATGTCAGGGATGTTATAAAGGAATCCTGAGAGGTAAGATTATAAGATTTATATTTATCGAAATACAGTGTAACCTTCTCTAGTCCAACAAGATGATGTACAAAAATATCTGATCGTAGACCTTAATCATTCTTAGCGCACGTGTTCACACACGTGAGCTAATGTAATAGCGATGTCTGCCTGGCTGTCGGTGTGTGTGAGAGTGTGTCTGTCTGTCCGTATGTTCACACGATAACTAAAAAACGCCTGAACAGATTCAAATCAGATTTGGTAGACCAATACCATATGCTGAATAAGAACTGATTAGATTTTTGTGAGTGTAGCTTGCATATTAATGAAGTTATGCCACATCATTCTTTTCAAATAATGGTTTCCCTATGTAGACAGTAATGACAGTACGAGAAATACTGCACAAAATTTCATGCAACTTTTCACAGATGACAACCTCAGAACATTATTATGATACTGTGAGAGTCATGTCAATTATCTACTCAATTTCATATATAATGAACTTTTGTAATTAGTGACATAAGTCTGAAATTCCAGCACCAAAGTTGATGATACATACAACAAATATTGATCTGATATATATCTTACTGTACTCAGAAGCATTGGACAGTGTTAAGTTAATAAATAGCTCATTTTCATATTTTATGAAGTTTTGTAATTAGTCATATAACTCCGAAACGAATTTAGAGGTACCAAATTTGATGAAATCTGCTGGAGATACTGATCCGACAGATCTAACTGTGCTGTAAAGCATTTAGTAACGTGAAGTTAATTAAGGGTTCATTTGCATATTTAATTATCTTTGTAATTAGGTATATAACTCTGAAAATACGGTACAAATCCGATGAAACCTACTACAGATATTGATCTGATAAATATCCACTTGTGCTATGAAACATTGAGCACTGTGAAGTTAACTAAGGGCTCATTTGCATATTTAATGATACTCTCAAAAATTACAGTATTAAATTTTATGAAACGTGCTATACATATGTTGATGTGATAGATATCCAATTGTCCCATGAAGCATTGAGCAGTGTCAAGTTAACAAACAGCTCATTTACATATTAAATAACGTTATGTAATGAGTGATTTAACTCTGAGAGTACTGTGCGAAAGTTGATGAAACCTGCTACATATAATGATATAACAGATATCTGATTGTTCTCTGAAGCGTACTTCTATTCATGAACCTTTTGTAAAACACGTGAGCACATTCAGTTCACATCAGGTTTCCTTTATCGGGACGCGTAGAATATACCATCATTCTGTGACACGTGCCGATTGTGCCTTAAACATGTCAATCATGACAAGATGTTGACAACATAGCCATTGTCAAGTGTTTGTGTTTGGTTATCAGGGTGTACATGACTACATTTCCCTCCGGAGGTTCGTTGTGTTGATCAACTCGTTCCCACCTTTATCAAGGCCAAAGCCTGTAATCAGGTAAACGGCTGTTTTTTATCGCCGTTTTGGGGATTAGGCGATATATAAACCTACAACGTTCGTACCGGCTTGGTTTGGCATGACAGTTGGGGGTGATCTCAAAAGCATGTATGCAATTTCTATCAATTTTATTTAAATGTATGGACAGTTAAAGGTTTTTTGATGTTCAAAAGTTGAAAATGCGACTCCGAGTCTAAAACGGGACTTCGTTAAAATGAGAGTTAGAAATGACTACGAGTCCAAAATAGGAGGGAGTCAAACATGTGAGTTCGAAAGTTGAAAATGCGACTTCGGGTCCAAAATGAGAGTTTGTCCAAAATCGGAGTTAGTCAACAATGGGACTTAGAAAGTTGAGAGTGCGACCACTTGTCCGGTTAAAATGGGAGTTCGACTTTGGCCTTGATAAAGTGCCATGGGTATAGTAGATGTTTTTTATTAGAAACTATAATTTGGCTTCAAAAAATGACACAATGAAAATGACTTACTGTCGAACCGCACTTTAAGTCGCCTTTATTTACGAAATCAACGTGATTTGCCGAGATGATATTTGAGGCTGACTCAAATAGGTCTGAAATGCAACCCATACAGGTGTCAAATGTAACAGTTACTGAAAGTAATAACTTCAAAGCAAGATTTTTTTAAGAATACAAAATATATATGACGCTGTATGTTTTCCAATAATCACCATATGAGCACATCGAGACGCGGACTTTGTTGACGTTGTTACATTTTCAGGCAACAGCTTATGGTATTTAGCTTTCCAAAATATCTGTATGGTAATTTACAAGATATTGCTAAAAAAATGAAAATTTGCTGCATCTGACGTCCCGACAAAAAGTAGACAAATTTTTTTTTTTGTATATCTACAAAGAATTTGGCTTAAAAACGGCAAATATGCAATCAATTTGTTGGTTTGCTAATATCCATACGGGTTGAAAGCACTAACAAAAATAAGCGAACATGTTTGCAATGTTTCTGTGTTCTTCTTGAACTCTTTGTTTGGTGAATCAACATGTATTTAAAGGGGAGCAGAAGAATTACAGTGACAATAACTAATACTTTTGATATTTTTCAGTATTTTTAATCTACAAATGCTTATTATAATTTATATTCATACAAATTGATGGATTTAGGTGATTGTTGGCGAATGAATTCTAGTTCGGACCAAACTTAAGCCGTAAATAATAACATTTGATATTTCACACAACCAGGCCGTTTTGTCTAGCTCAACTCCAGCTCTTTTGGAATGATATTTGGAGTAGAATAATGACAGAACAGAAATACAACCGTGGCCACTTTTTAAATGTGTTGATTAGGCCTACTCGATGAAATGAAAAATTTTACATGTACAAGTGAAACCAGCTCTAACCAAGATTTTAAATGTGAGCTGACGATTGGCACCCTGTTTTCAAGATTGAGATAGCATCACCATGCATAACACTGTTCCATAAACAACTGTCTTGTTCAGACAGTTCGTCTCCATTAATCGTCCGTATAAACTAATTCTATGGTAAATTTTGAGGGATACGGCATGCGCGATATGAGTGGAACGCGCGCGTCCGTAGTACAAGTCCCTTGCGTTGGCACGAAGCCAATTAATTTTCAGTGCAGTACAAGCACACTTCGCTGAATGTTTTCAATTTAATTGTGTTTTTAAAATAAATATCAATAGCATTTAGACTCAGTTTTGTGTTTAGCGTGTTATAAACCTTATACTACGAATACAACTTGGTGGAAGTTGTTATTATGCCTATAACTCACAGTAAAATAGTTTGTTTACATCCGATAATCGCTAGGTCAAAGGTCAAACAGGCGCGTCGCTCGTCTCCCGTATTCGGGACTCCGGGACTATACAAAATACGGAAAGTTATTGGACGGTCAAACTCCTATAGATTACGGCAGTAGGTGTATAATAATCAGTAATACGTACCTGTCGTAACTTTGAATACAATTAATTTGTTGTCATCTTCAACAAGAACATCTAGTGCTCCGACAACTCCGTGTAGCAACTTTGCCCCTGTAACCTAAAAATAGAAGTATGTATGTATGTATGTATGTATGTATGTATGTATGTATGTATGTATGTATGTATGTATGCATGCATGTATATATGTATGGATGTATCGATGTGTGTGTCAGTGAGACACAGTATTAATAATGTATTAGTCAAGCCGGCTATTCGATATCAGTACACAAACCTATCCGCAGCTGTCACTTGCGAAGGAAATGTCTTTTAATACATGTACATGCACATGCACACCTTTACATGGTGCTAAGGCGGCATTCAAAAACAGCTCTGGAGGAGCGGGAAATTGAGGTGTTGAGAGATTCCAAAAATATTCTCAGATGTTTTCAAATGCCCTCCTACACAAATTCACAATGCATTCAAATCCCGCTTCTGACTTGCTATTATTTTGAAGCCTCCTCAAAGGAAGACAAAATGGCCAATAAGTGGTTCGTCTAAAGATATCAAATCATAATACATGTACTTGGGAGTCTATAGGACAAAATATTAACATTTTCCCACAAAAACGCTATATTTCTACTTTCATATGTAAATAATTCATGTAAATGTACCTTGCTTGAAGTGGCAGGTAAAAAAGAGCATGTGTGTACAAAAGATTTGATATTTGAATTTCATCGATACTAACAATTTTTTTCAAAACTATCAATATCTATACATATATAGACGTTCGATAATTGACTTAACTGTACTTAATTAGAATACATTGGTTAGAAGTGCATATGTGAAAAAGAAATTTGATTTAGGAATTTAACCGAAAAATGTTGATCTAATACGTTGGAACTAATTTGAGATAATTGGATTTTCATATTTTGCAAATTTCTCATAAGTGTTAGGTCTCATAAGCTGAATGGTGCAATATCACAAATAACTCATAAAAACGAGTGTGAAATATAAAACGACAAGGAGATGAGATAACATTTACATTATAAATCGACATTACTTCAGCATCAAATTATCCAAAATTAGTTCCAATCTTGTTATCTATACACTTGGGTCGATGACAAAACTGGGAATATTTTTTTCAAACACAAAACTTAGTATACTTATGCTTATATAAACGTTGGATAATTGCCATTAATGTACTTTATTAGGAG
Organism: Ptychodera flava; assembly: GCF_041260155.1. Classification (NCBI taxonomy): domain Eukaryota; kingdom Metazoa; phylum Hemichordata; class Enteropneusta; family Ptychoderidae; genus Ptychodera; species Ptychodera flava. Next base: position 22,360,074 of record NC_091930.1, on the reverse strand, counting down.
AAGGTGGTTACAAGTCCGTTTGTGTACAAGGAATTTGATTTAGGAACTTCACCAAAAATGTTGATTCACAATACATTTGAGTCTACGATAGCACCATGAATATTTTTTTACAAAACTTAAAGAGCGAAATCGGGGTTTTTAGAGGTGTTTATTGACAATTGATATAAATGTTCTTGATTCAAATAGTGTGCATGTTTTTGTAAATTGAGGTGTGGACAACAAATATTGGAATTTCAGCCAAAATTATTATTTAACTTCTCATGGTAGTGTAGATGTATAAGCTATTTAACATATTCCGTGACAAAACTTGCTACATCTGTAACATATAAGTATATGTAGATAAGTAATACATATTTAAATGTTGTTAAATACTGACTTTTATTCTGAAATTAGTTTCTCGATAAACAATAATAGTGCTCTCTGTAAAATTTCCAGCCAAACTGTAAATGGAGATAAACATATTTACAGACATTTTTTCCTTTGCGGTAACATAAGAAAGGTGCGGTAACATAAGAAAGGTTTCAGGATGACTTCCTTCACCTGTCAGGAAAACTGGACATAATTAACATAGTTGTATAAAAGGGACAGGTGTACCTTTTGGCCAATCAAGTATGTTTTGTTTTGTGTATTGACTGCAATCTCATGTTCTGATCCAACAGCATGCAAGAACAACAAAACTCTGTTTTGCAAATACCCTGCATATGCAAGAAAGTGTAAATACCATTATCATGTTTAATGATGACAAACTAATTCTAGTTCGGACTAGAATTAATTGAAAATAATAACAATGCAGACAGTAATTATATGGCCGTGCTGGACTTTTCATCACGTTTCAGGGAGTAGAAGAAGAAACTGCAATGGATACACAAAACAAACCACCGAAAAATTAGCCAAACTTTATAGCTTAAATTGACAACCTAATACATATTTCATATCAATCAGAGACACTGAGTTTTGTTTCGGTTCCCCTTTAAGTCTCCAAATCCTTTAAAGTGCCCTCAAACATACACTTGCTATTTTCCCGCTCCCCCAGCGGTGTTTGTGAATGCAGCCTTACCTGAGTTTCTTCCAAGAGTTCATTGGGATGACGAAATGATGAAACACTCAATAATGTTTGTGCAGCTTTCTCCAGGCACTCTGAGCTACAGCTGGACGCGTTGAAGACCGAGTACGATACATTCATTAACAAGGATTTCGCCTAAAGAAAAAAACAGTATGCCGTTATACAATCGAGCACAAGGTGTATATAGGTGTATATCAAATGTTTTATGAATTGTACATTTTAAAGTAACAGACGTCTGTCTCCTATCATTTTTGCTCATTTTTGTTTCTTATAGAAGCTTGCATATATCATTCAATCGATTACACAGTAATCTTCAGTCTGTATTCGAATGTCTATATGCCGATTGAATGCATGGTATGAAAATTCTACACCTTGGCATTGTGTTGACGTTATATCAAAGCCGTCCCCATTGTTTATCAAGAAGCATAAATTATATCATTCATTTGTATGCGGAAACAGCGTAGTCACGAAATAGCTGCAGCTTTGTTCTAATCATGAAGTCAATAACATTTGTCTGTGTGCGACTTAAGCATTTAAAAACATATGCAGACGTTTATTTCACATATTTCAGTATTTCAATAACGGCAAAGTCATTCGTACGTTTTTCGAAACCGCATTTCTATTCTGACATGTGTCATTTCCTTTAACCAATACAAAAATAAGCTTACCTTTTGCACGGTTTTGATTAGAGGACCAAGCTGAGCCTGTTAAATAAATGAATTAAGAGTAAGTAAGGAAAGAGCTGTAAAGATTTTAAGTGACAAAAATGTTTAATAAAATATTTTTACATAAGAACCGAAGGTTCGAAAACGTGACAAAATACAAAAGGTAACAAAGCAGTCATAAAATAAAAAAAACAAACCAAAAAACCCAGCTAAACAAAATAATTCATTGCTCAAAAGCAAGGATCGTTACCAATGGATTGTTGTTGAAAGAAGCAGGAACAATCGCTTTCAATAGACTGGTGCCCCACATAATATTCAGCTCGTTCTTTTAATCCGTATGCCAAACAGTTTACATGTCTCTGTATGGATGAATGGATGGCTGGTTCTATAGGCGGACGAGTGAAGAAGATAAAAACACTTGTTTTGCACTCAACTGCTTCATAGGTATTTGTCATAAAATACATACATACGATGCTATTTCACTGTATAGCGTATTTCAGTATGTCTGAATACTTTAAACATATTAACTCATAGAGGGCGCAATATACAAGCTTTTTGCATTTTACAAGATAATTCGGCAACAATGGCGAAAAAGATGAGTAGTGCCCCCTCGATCAGTTTACAAAATTATGTTACGATCGAACCAGTGTGCAGTGTACTGATCGAGAGAGATTGTGATTAACAACAATTAAATGCATTATAAATTGAGGCTGTTGTGTGGTCAGCTCATTGACTTTTTGGAACGATTAATACATGTCAATGATATGCTACGACCTTCCGAGACGCTGCAAATTGAAAGTTAGGATTCCATATTTCTATTTTTAACAGCAGGTCAAATATACATGCTATAAAGATAACGTTGATTGTTTAAAATAAATCAAAATGAAGAAAAAAGTAATGCCATCATCAAAAAAATTGGTATGAGAGTTCTTCCTTTCGTCCGAGTAAAGTCTTTGTTATTCTGTTTCGAACAGACAACGGATACATCTTTATATGTATATAACTTCGTCGTTTTCACGTATTTGCAAAGCTGAAGGTGATAGCCAGATTTAAGGAGATTTCTGAGTATTTGTTACGAATGTACATTTGGTAAATGGAGCTTTTGCCTTCTCAGAGTATTGCTATTTTCTCTCTTCCAGCAAGTCTACAAATGTTTATTCTACTTCGTTTTTCAGGTAAGTGAAACAACAATAGTTCTGTTTAAAAAGTATGCTCAGCGTGTTCCATGCCCTGAGGCATGGGAGATGAACGTGGTTGGCAGCACACCGCTGTTACGAGGCAGACACGTACAATTTCAAAGGTTACTATCTTCCGACAGGACCACTTTGAGAAAAATGTCCCGAAATGTGTGTCAGTCCTCTTTGTAAAATAAAACTTAACTTCAGAAGAACGAGAACGTTAACAAGTACTACGATTACACTTACATATGGTGTTCTGAAGGGGAGAGACTCCAACACATCACGGACCCAACATATTAAAAAAGCCATGCTCATATAACGAAAGCTTGCTTGCGAGCAAATAAAACGAAAGGTCATTTCTCTGAAAGCACTAGGATTAATTAAGTAATAATTTTCGTCCTGAAAATAATTTGTTGCTGAGTTCTAGAATTTAATTGAAGAGAATATGCTCCATCGGTGAAGCAAATGGAAACGCTCAGCACCCACGTGAAAGGTATACGGTCACCTGTAATCTAATATGCCCATATATGGTCAAAGGGGCGTTCCTTGGCATTCAAAATGCCCGTGTGAGGGTGCCGTTTTTAAAAAGCGGCCACCCGCTTAAAATCTGTGATTGGTTAGATTTTCTTTTTCCATGGTAACTGTGGCAAAATCGGAACAGGTGACAGTATACCATTAATGAAAGACGCCTGCATAATATCTTTTTGAAGCACATGTGCCGTTCACAAGGAATCAAAAATACTTTAATTTGGGGCACAAGCCCCGTTGACTTGGGCCCCTGTTGTTTCCAGCCTAAAGGCTGGGCATCTATTGTTATTGCTCGAGTTCTACTATTTTTCCCCTTTCTCTCCTTCGTCTGCCCTTTTCTTTGTCACCATATAGCTGCTGGACGCAAACTTCTCAAACTTGCAGGGATTATATGTACCTCTGACTAATCGTGTACCTGACTCTTAAAATTTTGATTGATAACGTGGCCTGGCGAAAATATTGGATTTTACAAAAATCTAACTAAAGCTTCTCTTGATGACCTAGTCGGGTCTAGTCGATTTTAATTTTTGTTATAGCAAGCCCGGCCCACTGTCAATCGCGGCGTACATGAACCTGGCTGGCAATGTAAGCCGTGAGTTGCTTTCAGTCCGTGTTTTGCCAGTGTTACAGGGGCTAGCCAGCATGTGAGCGTTTTTTTCTGTTTGTCTGTTACTTAATATAGTGAATAAGTCAGAAAATCAAAATTAGAGTACAATATATATGTGACGTAGTGTCATGTGATTATTATTCATGAGCTGTCATTACTATTCATGAGGGCATGTATATCTCTCTTAGCCCACGTGTACTCAAGCCAGTCTCCATCTTAGCATCACTTTGCGTACGTAGCTTAGAGCTTAGTGTAGCATCTTAGATTATATAGTACTCGCTGTTTCCAGTCGTCTTTACATCCCTTCATCATTGGAATACCAGCCTTGCCGGCCCGGACACGCTACCACATAACCGACAATACCAACGTAACCTCGGTTATATCACATTGGAGCCAGCTTATGGGATTCTAACTCACATTCTCAAGACGGACTTGGAGGAAACCTGGTGGTAACAAAGCTTAACCTGTGAGTACTTATAAGCCGTGTGTAAGACACACTCGGAACTTTGACAAATAACTGTGTGCTACTAAAAGCTGAGAGACTCGGAACGAACGCTTCTATGGTTGTTGTAACCTGACTTTGCTACAAGCAGCAAGTTAAATATCTGCTGGAACTTTGGAAAGTTATCTGCAGGGGGAGACTGTTGTCATTTTATGTATGCATTGGTATGTGGTATACCATCATAGCAGAATCTCCGGTACCTGAGATAGCCCACTGGAACTGAATTTGCTGATCAACTTAATACTGGTTCAGACGTTGCCGTGTGGACGTAGCTGATAAACCAGAGACGGGAAGTTGGATTTTGTGAGCACTGTCAACCTAGTGGAGTAGTCAACCATAGCCAGGACAAGCCAGTTCACAGTAGAAGACGGACGTCAATTAAGAAGACAAAAGAACTTTTGTGTGAAGTGAACTTAATTGAACTCTGCCGTGGACACTGTCTTAGAAGCAACCGGACTTGCTTATTTTTAAGACTTTTAAATTTCTTGAAAATTTCTGTGTGCAGAGACTTTTCACGTCTTTTTGTTTCAGTGTTTGATTTATCTTTCAGTATACGCGGGAAGACACACCCTGTTGACGCAAAAGACTGTAAGTACTAATATAAACACTTATTGAAACAAAGTCTTAACAATCTAAAGATAGGTTGTTTTTCTGGGGTGAACGCCCCTTAACTAAGTACCTGTGCAAATCGTACGACAGGAAATTTGCATTTCTGTGATTGTGTACTTGTGTATCTTTTCATTAGCGGTGAAAAACAAAGATAAGAAGCCGTGGGAAATACTATCATTCAGTTGCATTCAATTAAGAAATTTACACTGACTGGGTGGGGTCAACACACCAGGTGGTTGATACCATTGCATTCTAGGGGTGACCAGGTAAGTGCATATCTCTTACTACAGCCGTGTGCTAGTGAGTGAATGAGTATGTCCGATACGGAGGGTGAAGTAAGCTTTCCCAGTATGACAGAAAGCCAAGGCCCGACAGTTAAAAAGAGCCTATTGATGATTATGGCGCAACAAGTGGTTTAAGTGGAAAAGAATTAGCTGAAAACCTCTTGCATCAAAAAGAAATTCTTCAGCTCAAATTAAATCTGTATAAACAAGAGCAGGCAAATCACGCGCAGCATATAGAGAGAGAACGCATGCGTATAAATGCAGAAAAACAAAAACATGAGCAAGAAAAAGAAAACGACAACTTGAACTAAAGGCAGAAAGAGAACAGCGCGAACATGATTTGAAAATGAAAGAATTAGATGTACAACAAGCGAAAGCAAATTCGCATGATACGGATCGTGAGTTCAATGATTGGACTGCTAAGCTCCCTCAGTTCAAAGAAGGTGACAATGTTGACTTGACACACATTTGCGTACATTCGAGAGGCTAGCTCGAACGTACAGTTGGCCTAAGCGGATTTGGCCAAAGAAATTAGCTCCGACTCTTGTTGGTAAGGCCCAGGAGGCATATTCTAGGTTGAAAGAAGACGATGCCCTGGATTATGATAAGGTCAAAGTTGCTATACTTAGGAAGTATGAGCTCACCAGAGAGTCATACAGAGTTAAATTCAGAGCTTGCAAACATACAGATGAAGAAACATTCTGTATGTGGGGTGATATTGTTGCTGACACTTTTGACCGCTGGATGGAAACAAGTGGGGTTCCGTCTTTAAGTGGTGAAGAGAAATTTGAACGGGTACGTGAACTATTTATAATGGAGCAATTAGACGAGGGCGTGCCCAGACAAATGCAAACATGGTTGAAGGAAGGGATCCTGAAAACTATAAGGAGTTGGTAAAACTTGGTGAGACATATAAATCTGCTCATTCTGGCGCTGCTAGCGATCAGACTGAGCGGAAGCGGGGTTTCAAAAATTTTAACAATAAAAATAAGCAGGAAAAGGGTGAGGGAAAGAAGTCGGATAACTCATCTCAGAGTGGTGAGAAGTCAGAGCCTCAGCTGCATGTTATACTTGTGGGTAAACTGGTCATTTGGCAAGAAATGTCCAGAACAAAAGTCTGATAAAAATGCAGGTTCAGCAAAGACAAAGGTCGTTGGCCATGTAAAAAGTTAGGATGACAAAGGCTATGATATTTGGGCTGAATTTGGTAATGATTATCTACTTGGGAGAAATACTTACATTGGGTGTTAAGACGGTAACCAGTGAGTATTCAGAGGGAAACGGGTTGTTGCCAAACCTTGGTAAAGCCAGAGGTCGTACAACAGTCTAACTATTTGCCTGGAGAGACTTGCAATACTAGTTTTGCAGATGAAACAGTGCATGAGGCACCTGTTGTCAAAGCCTACATCGAAAGTGAAATTTTCATTGGACCTTTGCGTATGGGTATGGAAAGGTATACCCAAGGACGTTCTACTAGGTGAGGACGTGCTTGCCTTGCAGGATCGCCGTGCGTTAGTGGTCACAAGACGTCAAAAGAAAGCGCAGGACGAGCGCGAGGCTATATTTAAGCAAAATGAATGGCCTCTGGTGTGAGAGCAATACCTGTTGAGGAATTGCCGACTCTCAGTGAAGTGGAACAAAGTGATGATGACTTCGACGAGGAAGTTGAATCATCTGATGAAAGTAACAGTACTTCAAAACACATTGACAAGGTCAATGAAATCCAAGAGGTAAATGGGTCACGTGACGAACACGATGATTCACTGGGTATCTCTTGATTGTTTGATGAGGACAATTTAAGCGATTGGAAAGCGGATGATGTAAACAGTGAGAGTGAGTGTAATGATACCTCCCATGATGCATCAGCCCTTGACGAGCCGTTTGATGAAAACTTCATCAGATCTGAGTGACATCAGTGATGACGAGGAAAGAGACGTCACTTCTAAAGTGTCCAAGAATATTTCTACTCGATTAATGTCAGTATTTCTACTCGATTAAAATGTCAGCAGGAATATGCTGAAATATTAAGATTAGATCGGGATAAGTTAAGAGAACTTCAATCAGCCGACCCTACTCTTGCAAAGGTGCGAGAGCATGCAGATGCAAATCAATCATCAGAAAATCAAACTGGATTTTTCTGGCATGAGAAATCTTGTTTCAATGCCTATTATAAATACACCGTTTGAGTTAATTGCAATGGATATTGTGGGTCCCTTGAAAAGAACTCGACGCGGAAATAAGTTTATTTTAGTCATCGTGGATTATGCAACAGGGTATCCAGAGGCTTTGGCTATGCAAGACCAGGAAGCCGAGATGGTTGTGACAGCATTGATCGAAGTTTTTAGTCGGATGGGCTACCTGGTGAAATTTTGACAGACCAGGGTACAAACTTCATGTCGCGTCTTATGACTGCTATGTGTGCAAAGCTGAAGATCTCAAAAATTCGAATGTCCCCATATCACGACAACAAAATGGATTAACTGAACGGTTTAACGGCATGCTTAAGGCGATGTTACAGCGTTTTGTAGCAGAGGACCCGAAGGAGTGGACCGATATTTGCCGTATGTTCTTTTGCGTACAGAGAAGTACGGAAAGGGAGTACCGGTTTCTCACCTTTCGAGCTAATGTATGTGCGAAATATAAGAGGACCACTCGCTGTGATCAAGGATCAGTTGACTGAGAAAAGTTCACAGGAGGAAAACTTGGCGCAACATGTAATAACGATGCGAGAAAAGGCTTGCCGACATGAGAAAAATTGTCAAAAAGAACATGAAAAAAGCCCAAGCACGACAAAAACGGTGGTACGATGGGGAAGCAAGGAAATGTTCTTTTAAGAATGGTGATAAAGTACTTGTACTCTTATCTTCCTCCACGCATAAGTTGAGTGGTCAGTGGCAAGGACCATTCACTGTGGTGAGGAAAGTCTCAAACGTTGATTACGAAATTGAGCGAGGTGGCCATAGAAAACCGAAGCGGGTTTATCATATCAACATGCTGAGAGCATGGAAAGAGAGAAATAAACCGGTGTATTTTGTTGACACTGTTGATGCTGTGTGCAACAAGGACATAGAAAACTCTATGTACTACACACCAGAGGATCAGAGCACAGAGACTTGGAGAGATGTAGTAATTGCGGATTCGGTAACTGCGGATCAGCGTGCGGAACTGTTACGCTTACTGCAAGAGTACAGTGATGTTTTAACTGATGTACCCGGTTGTACTGATCAGGTAGAACACGATGTGATAACTACTGACGAAACGCCAATTTGTCAGAAGCCATATCGTCTACCGCAGGCAGCTAAACAGACAGTTAAAGAGGAACTGCAGAAAATGCTGAAAGCTGGAATTATTACTGAGTCAAAGAGTCCCTATGCCTCGCCTATCATTTTAGTGAAAAAAGGGGAGAATTCGATTCTGCGTGGACTTCAGAAGACTGAATCAGGTTACGGTATCTGACGCATATCCTATGCCTAGACCAGATGAATTGATTGAGGAAATCGGCGGATCGAATTATATATCGACGATCGATCTCACAAAGGGATATTGGCAAATTCCCTTGAGCAAACGTGCTCGGGAGAAGTCCGCCTTTATCACTCCTTTTGGACTGTATGAGTTTACTGTTATGCCATTTGGGATGAAAAATGCGCCAGCCACTTTTCAGAGGTTAATGGATAAGACATTTAATCAGCCCAGAGAAAAAGCAACATGGATGACTTGGGTCCACATGATCATTTATGGGAAGATCATGTTAAACACCTGCGTAGCATATTTGAGAGGTTGCGTAGTTGTAAACTAACTGCTAGACCAAAGAAATGCTATCTTGGTGGCAGTGAGGTTTCTTTCATTGGTTACGGTGCTGGAAGTGGAAAAATAAAACCTATGGCAGATAAGGTTAATGCTGTTGTCAATTATCCAACACCAGTGACAAAGCGTGATGTCAGATCATTTTTAGGATTAGCAGGATACTACATAAAGTTTATCCCAAATTTCTCTGACATTGCGACCCCATTGACTGAGCTGACGTGTAAAAATAGCACAGCCCATGTCCGATGGACTCAGAGCTGTGAGGATGCTTTCCAGAAGCTGAAAGATGCTTTAGCATCATCACCAGTTCTGGCGGTTCCAGATTATAATAAGCCTTTTGTGGTGCAGACAGACGCGTCTGACCATGGTATTGGTGCAGTTTTGTGTCAGTATGATGACAAGAGAGAGGAACATCCGGTTCAGTATATTAGCCGAAAACTCCCCAGGGAGAGATTTTACCCAACTATAGAAAGAGAGTGTTTAGCCATTGTTTGGGCTGTGGAAGCTTTGAATCCTTACTTGTACGGGAGAGAGTTTACAGTTCAAACAGATCATAATCCGTTGGTTTGTTTAGACCATATGTGCAGTAAAAATCGTAGGTTGTTGGGATGGAGTTTAATACTGCAAGAGCATCAATTTAAGATTGAGTTCAACAAAGGCAGCGAAAATACAAATGCAGACGCATTGTCGCGATTGTGAGCTCGGATGTACGGTAGTGTGTGAAGGTGCATGAATGATGTAGTGAAAGGGCTGTAGTGACCTGATATACACTGTTTTCAAAAATGCATGTTGAATTTTCAACCCTTATAGTAGTGGTGTTTGCCCTGGTTGCTGTACCCGACTTAGTCAGTAGGGTTTTTTGGTCATGTACTTTCTTTTAGATTCAGTAGTATTAGCATTGTATTATTTCATTTTGGTTTTTGCTGATTTCTGAATTATTTTGCCGTACTAGTGATGTAGACTCCCTGTCTCCATCAAAATAAGGAGGGAGGAATGTGACGTAGTGTCATGTGACTATTATTCATGAGCTTTCATTACTATTAATGAGGGCATGTATCTCTCTTAGCCCTCGTATACTCAAGCCAGTCTCATGCTTAGCATCACTCTATGTACGTAGCTTAGAGCTTAGTGTAATGAAGTAGCATCTTAGATTATATAGTACTCGCTGTTTCCAGTCGTCTTTACATCCCTTCATCATTGGAATACCAGCCTTGCCGGCCCCGACACGCTACCACATAACCAACAATACCAACGTAACATCGGTTATATCACAATACACATTAGACCACATATATCTTACATGGATATACTATGCCTACATTAGATAAAAAATAGAAACAGTTAATAACCACCGGGAACGCTAGTGCTTATAACAGTCGTCAATTTTTGTTATAATGTTATGTCCCATCGGCCGGAATGCTCTGCGCCTGTGAATGCCGGCCCCTTGTTCATAACAACGTTGTGCGATCGACATGATCGTGAGCATAAAACTCGTTGCTGATGTGTAGCGCATGCCATGGTGCATACAATGTCAGCTTAGAGGGTATGGACATATGCAAGCGCGTTCATGTATGGCAGTGGTTAGAGGGACTGGGGGGCAAGAATACCCGAATTATCGTGTGTTGCAACGCATTTCTTTTCATTTCGAAAAATTGGTAACTTAGGTATTTACAACATAACATGCACTTTTAATAGTTTGCTTGTATCCGTTTAAACTCAATGGACAATGAACACATCGTTAGTTGTCGCCGTTCTCAAACTACCGAGAATCCAGTCGTTGTGGACTGACAAGGTGGGAGTGCAGAGAAATACTTAAGAGAGCAGAGTGTAGAATTTTTTTGTGATTATGTGAGCTAACCTTTGTCAATCTGTTGATGATTTCAGCAACACTGTAAATCTTGTTCAGGACAACAACGACGTCGGTAGTATTATTAGCTGCAAAAGCTGTTACCCCTTCTTCTAAATTGTGAATAATGTCTTTAACTTCAGCTTCACTCATCGATGACAAATTATAAACCTGAGTGAAAGAGCATTGTTACAGTAGCAAAAGAATTACAGGCAGATTGTTTCTAAATAGTCATATCGCAAGATAAATCTAAGAGTTTCTACACTTTTACTTGCCGAAGTCAATCCCATCGATCGAAGGATTAAAGTCCTAATCTTAAACTGTCTGAGAAGATGATGCAGCAGGTGTATGGTTTATGTTCAAAGTATATTTGGCAAATAAAGTAAAACTTTCAGAAATCATTCTTCTCTCCGGCAGCTTTTCCGAAATACGTCTAATACGCCATTCTAGGATACATGCTGAGGTAAATGGGAGTACGACATTTGTAAACGACGAAGGTAATGTAAAGCTAAATACGCATATATGAATTAGTCTCCGGATAAAATGAAACGTTTGTCGTACCAATAACTAGCTCCAAATTTATGACCTGGACCACTTGACACTGAAAACCGATCGTTTTTAAGCCGAAATTGTGCTAGGCGGAGCACACAACAGACGCAGACAATTCTTCGGTGACAAAACATACCGTTTGTGATCTCAAACTAAGTCTGACACACCACTTATTGTCGTATGCGAAACAAATTTACACAGGGTAACCATACGAGCAAGAAATTGAATAAAAACGTCAACGACGAGAAATAAAAATGGCTTTTATGTTATATAAGGTGTGATATTGACTCAAATGACATGCGTCAAACATTGAATAGTATATGAAGGTAAAGGTTAACGTTGCATAAAGTGATGTCTTACCTGAACAGACATGTTGTATTCAGCGTATTCACCATACATGTCTATTATTTTCAAAAGTAAATCCAGGGTGAAATTACTTTCCCTTTTTCCACTAGGTAGTCGCAATATTGGGAAGGACGAGCTTGAGGTACTGTGAAGAAGCTGCCCGGGGTTTTGAGATAACTTGTCACGTATCCTGAGTTCAAAGCTCAGCCCAAATGTATTGCTGTTTTTGTCGTGTCTCGTTTCTGGGCACGTTTCTAAGTTACCTTCATCTTTCCAGTGATAACACTCTATTTGAACCTCTCTTGAATAAATTGAGCCTGTCAAGAGAACGTGCAAACTTAAGTCAAACACCACCATTTGCCACTGGGGCGAAAGCCCGGTACTTTGAAATTTAAAACTATTTAAGCAATATATGCACCCATCCCGCCATAATGGACGAAAGCAAACTTTGCACGACATAATGTACGAGGCGAAGCCGAGTACATTATGGAGTGCAAAGTTTGCTTGAGTCCATTATGGACCGGGAGGGGGTGCATTATTGCTATTATTTTATAGTTTTGGCAATGCCAGTGAATTTGTAGTTGTAGAAAACGAATAAAAAAGGAAATTTAAACTGAGTTTGAAGCCAGTGAGCGTCGTCCGGCATGATCGGCCCTGACTCTGTATACTGTATACATTTACATGCACTCCACACTGCACTGCACTGAACACGCACGTTCAACACAAAAAATGAGCAGCACTTTCATGGTTCAATTTGGAATTAAAAAACGGTGTATTTTCGAAGGAAATGAAAAGGAATTGCATCCCTACCGTCTATATCGAACTTGAAACATCACCTTTAAATATCATGCCATTCAAGAAGCCGACACGATGAAACGCCAGAAATAAAGAAAACGTAATGTTCATGCATCGACATCAGCATGATTAGCGAGCTACATGGTATCAGCTGATCAATACGGTCATTATTATGTCGCTGGTAGTACAGCATTCAATTGCAACGATGTCAACAAATTTCAACAATGTTATTCAAATATTTATATTTCATTAATAATTGTGTCTATAAATTTAATTTTCGATGACTTCTTGAGAAGAGCTATTGACATAAACGGGTGCTTGAAAGGTACAGTTTGAAAAACATACTGGAGGGTGTCCGTCGCGATATCGTAAACAAGGCGAGGTGAAACCACAGACAAGGAGAAAAAAAAAACGATGAATCAAAGTGTCTCGGATTAGTAGGTCGCCGAGATGTTAGATCAACTGAGATTCCACGGTCGTCATGATTGTTGGCAGTAGCTGACCTTGGACCGAGACTTTGAATGGGTCCTAGTAATTTCCGTAGACAATTCCGGTCAAGGTTGATGACAGCAAGCTGCCATTGTTGGCCTGTTTAAGGCTGGTTCGAGTAGCCTTTCACGCTTGCATCGTTTACATGGCCACTGACATACATAATATGCCATGAGTCAAACCCAGTATCATCTAGGAGTTTGCAGGCGGACTGAGTTCTGTTTCACCTCTATATACGGCAACGAAGCGAACCATGTTGAAAAAAAAAACGTAGCAGTACAACCAGCGTATCGGACGGAGACTGAATGCTGAGCGCGAGCCAGACAGAGCAGACGACGATTGCATGTGGGAGGACTCAAAAATGTGGTAAATCGTACAGAAAGACATGATATCAATATTGTGCACCATTAGCAAGATTTATAATTTTATGCATTACATAGTTTATCCGATACTTTCCCTCCTTTTAAATGCGCAGTCCTTTTTTCGTTTTTTTTTTTAAACTTCGATTGTTATGCTCGCTGTGGGGCCGTAAAGCTGAATAATGGAATACATTATCAGTACTAATGTGGGGATATTACGTCACAAAATTCACTGGTATTGACAAAGCTATAATATAATTCATCACAATGCCGGATTGTTATAATAAACATCTTTGGTATATTTATTTTCTTGAAGAATGATCTGGGTGCCGTCAACTTTATTTCTGCATTATAAATGATCAGGTGTAAATAAGTCTGTACATTAAAATTCGCGTAATCGTCTTTCTCCTTGTTCATGGTGCATATCATCATATGCCAATGCCCATATCGCTTCATCCTGGTGACATTTACCATAAATAGCTGCTGTGACATTTACCGATAACGTAGAGATATGGCATATGCAAGACACTCGTCTTGAGTTATGGAGTGTTCTCGAACTACACTAATTTTGCGACTGAACGTAATCAAAGCATACAAAGAAGATGGTCGCCACCCACCGCTCATGATGCGATTACGGCGATATAAAAAACTGAAGAGCTTTGAGGAACTAATGTATTTTGGGTAGCTTAATACGGGAATAATAAGTCGATCATTGTACGTTGTCCTGTGGTTATTCAACTAAAAAGTTCTTGTAATTTTTTAAACAAGTACTAGCAAACATTCTACCATCCACACGGCACATTCCTTTCCGGAACAGGAGGTGAGCGTAAGGTGTGACAGGAATCGCGCGCAACATCTATTGACATGGCTGCCTCCGACTTCCCTACTTGATTATCAGAGGATTAATCTCTATGTCAACATTTACATAAAAACATATTTTTTGTTCTTATTTCCTTGATAAAGGGATGGGTGAGCAAGCGTGATTTATACATAGATATCTCCTTTTGGAATGAGTTACTAAGTAGAAGTAATTTTGGCAAGCCACAGTTTGCGCAGTTTCACTAAAAGTCAGTTTAAAAACATATATGAACAAGAATACTTTCCTGAAACAATTCAATGTGAAGATATCCCACGGTAACCTTTTACTGAAGGTGAAGGAAAGCACCAGAGAGACAAAGCATGGCGGAAAAAATACTACTACACGCTCAGTACACCACAAAGTCGAATTGTGAAAGGCAGTTGAGACAGGTGGACCTTTTGTTAATGTAAAGGGAATTAAACTCCACTTATTTTAAATATTTATCAAGTTGGTCTAACAAATCCTAATGTTTATGGATTTCATTCTTGTTGGAAGTGACTTGATATCCCCCTAAAAAAATGAAGGGAGTTGCACTGTTGTTGAACTTTAATACCCCAAATAACACTATCTATCACCAATACTTAGTAACGACTGACAGTCAAGTCTGGGAAAAGTCAGCGCGATGCTACTCATACACTCATCACTACCAAGTTAAATATTTATCAAGTTGGTCTAACAAATCCTAATGTTTATGGATTTCATTGTTTGAAGTGACTTGATATCCCCCTAAAAAATGAAGGGAGTTGCACTGTTGTTGAACTTTAATACCCCAAATAACACTATCTATCACTAATACTTAGTAACGACTGACAGTCAAGTCTGGGTCAAGTCAGCGCGATGCTACTCATACACTCATCACTACCAAGTTCTGGTAAATTCCAAAGTCTTTGAAGCATAAACATTTTATTTTGCAAATAATTTCAATTGTGCTTTAAGTGACCGCCAAAAGATGAAAACCGATCCTACGGACCAGAGTTCTGACCTCAGCGTCGACAGAAATCAAACATGCATGGCGGTCGCCACCACAATCATTTGCCTAAATGCAAGCAAACGGTCACTGGTGTATTTTTCTGTCTTGCAGTGACGATTTGCTTGCATTGAGTCAAATGCCTCTGGTCGTCACTCTCTCCCTACAATTCATGTACAATGTACACAGGAAGTTTTCGATTTTTCTGTGCCAGACCTAAACATCTTGGATTCAGCCTTTTTACTCATCAGTTAACGATGAATGATGGTTCTGAAATCTCACAAGCCCCTGTATTGAATTGGAAGGCAATCAAAAGTAATCAAAGTGATTTCTGATCTCGGAACTTGAATGACCTCACCACTGTGCACTTGTGTGTCAATAAATCAAATATGGCTGCTGTCATATGCAGCAAATTTGAATCCTACAGAGATTGTTTTCATATCATTGCGGAATGTTCACCCTCAACATTAGCAGTGGTTGTTGGTCGAACCATATCAGGAGAAATTGCCATGTGGTAATTCTTACTCAAGCCAGGAAAAGTCACTGCACTTTTTCCACCGTCCACTGTGTCAATAACCCTCACTATGGTCCACCGGCAAGCCTCGTCAACTGCCTCGACCACCCCCCCCCCCCGCTGATATGTAAGAGTTGCCATACTAAAGCAATAAAGGTTTCTAGCAAGCAATTCATGTGATTTATCGGAGATATCACCGAATAGCACACCACAGCTCTTGGAAGTAAAAAAAGAGCTAGCACACGTTTGCCGTTGGTAGCTAGTGCATGAATAAGTTGTACATGTGGAAGGAACGTTGCATACTGTTCTGATTATATTTGCAATGATCAATACGCGTTACAGAAGTGAAGCGTCCAAAAATAGGAAGCTGAATGACAATGAACGAAAAAAGATATTTTGTTTCGCCATAACTCTAAAACTAAGTTTACAGTCCAATTTAAAAAAAATAGATAACTTGACATTGAAAATGGGGAGTCAATCTTTTCCTGTCAACATAGTTCAATGTGAAAGCATATGTATTTGCCCATGTTATTGAGTGAGTTGTCACAGACCTGACGTTCCTGTCATAGCACCAGCAGGATAAGATAAATGTAACAATGGAACATTAACACGTGTTTGTTACCCAAGTTGGTCAGGCGAGGAGTCGGGTTTCAGGTGACGTACAAGAAAATTCAGTCTCCCCCAAATGAAGCATCACAAATGTAAAGACTTTAATCAAATGTAAAGACTTTAAACAAACAAGGAATCAACCTGCAAGAGTGACGCCACGAGTAAATGGAAACCTCATTAACATGGAAATAGACACTGGATCCCAAATTGTCTCTGGTGTAGAAAGAGGACTATGACAAGTATTTCAAGGGAGCTAAGCCGAAAAATACCGAGGTAAACATTAGAGCCATTACAGGGCACAAGCTAGGCATTATGGTATCCTGGATGTCACGCCGGTTGAATATGAAGACAACAAGCCTCAATTAGAGTTGTATGTCTGCAAGACAAAAAGCAAGCAACTAATGGGAAGAAACTGGTTTGCAAAATAAAGATAAATCAGAAGAAAATTAAAGAAACCAACCGCCAAACGTGGAAACCAGTTAATGCCAAAACGAAGGCAACAAAGACAACAACCCATGAAATGCTTAAAGCAATAACACCTGACAAATACCTACGAGATTTAAAGACGACATTGTAACTATGAAAGGAAGCAAGGCAAAGCTACTAATCGAGAAAAATACCACGCTAAAATTCCAGAAAGCCCGCCAAGTGCCATAGTCTCTACGTCCGAAAGTTGATATAATTAGACTGTGAAAGTGAAGGTATTTTGTCAAAAGTAAGACATGGTTATTGGGATCGAAACACCCATTGTACCAGTCCCCAAGAAATCATGTGCATTACGCATATGTGGAGATTTGAAGACTACAGTCAACCCAGTACTGAGGGTAGATCAGTACCCACTACAACGCATTAAAGATATCTTTGCAGAATTGGCAGATTGAAAGAAATTCACGCGCATTGTTTGCGTCAAGCCTGTCATCAGATAGAGAGTGATGGAAACTCAAAGAAGTATTCACCATCAACACACACAAAGGGTTGTACCGATACGATAGATAAGTGTTCGGTATCGCCTCAGCACTTGCAACATGACAGCAACCCATGAACCAGATACTGCAAGTAGCTACACGGACTAAGTATGTCATTAATGACATGATCATAACAGGCGAAAATAACAACAAAACATTTAGCCAATTCTGAAGAAGAATTGAAATGTCTCCAAGCGCATAATCTCGGTTGAATTTGGAGAAGTGTGAATTCTTTAAAGATGAAACCACATTTTGCTCATCGACAAACATGGGCTCCACATGACGAAAGAGAAAGTCAAAGCCGTGACCGATGCACCAGAGCCAAAGGATGTCAATCAAGTTCGTTCCTTCCTTGGAATTTGTCGATTTCTACCAAACCTTGCAATGGTATTGCACACACTGAACTAACTGTTGGAAAAAAATCGAAAGTTCAAGTGGATTGATAAATGTGATAAGGCTTTCAAGAAAGCCAAGAAGCTCATCACATCAAAGAAAGTGCTAGCGCATTATGATCCTAACCTGCCGATCAAAATTGCGTGCAATGCTTCACCATATGGATTAGGACCAGTGGTCTCCCATACAATGGGCAAGATGGGCAAGAAATACCAAATATCCTATGCATCAAGATTGCTCACAAAGGTAGACAAGAATTATTCCCAAATGTAGAAAAAAGCACTCGCAATAGTATGGGCAGTGAAGAAATTTCCCACCTACCTGTATGGTCGAAAATTCACACTGCTGACAGACCATCAACCGCTGGTATCGATATTCCATCCAGAAAAAGGAATTTGAGCAACAACTGCAGCAAGATTGCAACGATATGCAATATATCTTGCCGGTTTTGATTATGATATTCAATTCAACCAAGAAACACTTCAACGCAGATGGCTTATCGTGATTACTCTTAAACACCAGTTCTGAAGAAAAGGAATGCGGGATTGAAGTGCTACACATCTCGCAATTCGACGTACAGTCACCCAGTTACAAGTGCTGGCATTCATAAAGAGACATGTCGAGATCCTGTTCTAGCCATCGAATGGATGGTTCACAAGGTGAGAATCTTATTCCGTTTTATAACCGGAGAAGTGAATTAACTGTATTCAATGAATATCCAATGTTGACAGTAAGAGTCATCATACCAAAGCAAACTGCAGAAAGAAGATCTAGACGAATTACACAGCGGTCATCAAGGCGTAGTGAAAATGAAAGCCTTGGAAAGAAGGTATGTGTGGTGGCCTGGGCCAAGGACAGGCATACCTAGTGATCACAGATGCACATTTAAAAAGGCCAGAAGTAATCCCTGCATCATCCACCACTGCCGAAAAGACGATAGAAATACTGGGCACCATTTTTGCAAGATATGGTATCCCAGAAGTGTTGATAAGCGACAAAGGCTCACAATTCGTTTCAGATGAGTTTGAAATATCATGAAGAATAACGGCATTAACCACTTTTATTACATCACATCCGCGCCGTACCATCTCTCAACAAATGGATTTGCTGAAAAATTGTACAATTGTTCAAGAAAGCATAATGCGCCATGAAGGGAGAAAAAGGAACCGTGCAGAAGAAATTATCAAATACTTAATGTCGTACAAAAACACACCACATTCTACCATTGGAGAAAGACCAGTAATGTTATTCTTTGCTAGAAGAATGCGCAGATCTCCTGAAACAAGATGTACGCCGCAATGTGCAAGAAAAACAACTAGATCAAACAGCCACCTACAGACAGACTGCACATGATCGTCAGCTTGACATAGGAGAAAGAGTTGCCGTCAGAAATTACCACGGAAATGAGAAATGGATACCTGGAGTAGTCACTGAGAAAACCGGACCAGTATTGTACAAGGTTCAAACATCTCCTGATGACGTCAGACATCGACACATCTATCAACTCCATCGATCAAAAGTTACCATTACAACATATCAGGACAAGGATGTCCAGGATGAGGTCATTACCTCTGATGCAGAGGGGGACCCAGTATCATCAGAGGAAATAAAAGATGAATCCGAATCATCAATAACTTCGTTGCCAGTAGTGAGCACAGCACCAGCAAATACAGCATCAGGAAGTGCTATAGTGAGGAAAGATCCAGCAACCATTGTGTCATCACCACCCAAGACAATGGGAAGAAGATGTCCCGTACGGAATAGAAAAGTAGCAGATGGATTAGATTTTCAGTTTCCAAAACACAAGTGATTGTACTATTACAAGGGCAGAATAATCCCTAGCAATCACCTAGGCAGCACATAGTCTACCTAAAAGCCTCATATTTCTGCATAGCAGATAGCATGTTATTTAGTTAGCATATATTTAGGAATTAACTGAACTCATATTAACTCTACATCATGAACTCTGAACTCTGACCGGACATGTAACCTTAGCGGGGAGGAATGTAGTATATTCACCCTATATACATTAACAAGTGTTGAGTGACGGAAGCCACACGGATAAGACAATAACTCAAGTATCCAATAGTAACCAATGACGTGTACTTTACTGATGAGACTATGTAATAATGTAGCATTCTACTTTATGGCTACTCTTTGTGATTCGTGTGTCTTTTGCTCCAATCAAATGTGAACTAAAACACAACACACGTCTTCAGAGATAACACTGTTTATTTCTTATAAATGGATGCTACATATTGCCAGACAGTTCCCTCTCTCAAGATGCTGTCCCTTCATCTGAGCTGGCGTTCGTGGACACACCTTCTATACAGTTCAATCTGTGTGATCCTTATTTACATACAGTTGAAATGCAAACTCGTCATGAGTGTCTCTCCCTGAAAGTATTTGTTGCCAAAGTACCTACATGTATCAATGGCCAGACCATAACACAAGAACAATTAATTTTACTTGCTAGATTTCTCACTGTACCAATCGCCATCGCACATAATTAAAAAGTCTGATCATGGTCATTGACCTTTATGCAGAATTGACGTCAAAGTCAATGACCTCTGTTACACTATCACACGGCCTGTAAAAACTACCTTGTTTGCATGTTTGTAACGATTAATGCCAGACGCAGGTACATAGAGCCCGCAGGCTTTGAATGTAGTATTTTATAGTACTGATGGCTTTAATATATTTTCATGGACACAAGCAGTAAAATAATGTCCAATTAATTGTCAAGTTGTGTCTACACCAACATGCTGACCATAAACCCTTGGTACTGTAAAAAGACGTTTAAAGGATATCCCAAACATTGTCGCTATGATGGTATATTGAATTTTCAAAAACAAAACGAAGAATAATGGTGAAACATTGAATTCTCAACGACTACTAGAATCAGTTATGAATAGTGACGCACAGATTAGTATTTTGAATGATTTATGGCCGGCCATCTAAATACAGTTCCTTTGCAATACAGTCAAGTCTGATGAGTGGTACGTTGTTTCAATGAGGTAGCACATCTTATCCTAAATTCGAAATTCTTTAATATATAGTAACTCTAAGGTAGTGAGCGTCATTGAAACACAGCTTACTGCAAAGATCCGGTAACCGGTCAACAGTTACCAAAACCAAGTAGTCCCAGATTAACAGTTCAGACAACAGTTTACTTATAAGCTTGAAAGCGAATTAGTGCATCCGCGCATTCTAAACCCCGTAAAATAAAATGACGTCCTTTGCGACCGGGACGAATGGAAGTGGGGGAATTTCTGGATTTTTCGGTCAGAAAATTGGTTGCAATGTGTTACAAACATATACTGGCTAGCCATACGCGTATTCAAGTAACAGCATAGTTTGAGACACCTCTCAGGCCTACAGGCAAATCAATGTCTGTGATAACCCATTGCCAGTCAATATGTTTACAGTATCTTGTCGATGGCGATGTGACTCGGGCTTACTCTCACTTGAAATAAATATTAAGTACCTGTGCCGATGGTAAGAAAATACAAGATCACGATGCGTAAAATAAATCCATTTAATACCAGCATTTGTCTTCACAACTCACCTTCCTTTTGTCCACTGACTTCACAGTTACCACCGTACGGAGCTTGATTCAACCAATCTAGCAAAGAAGGATTACGAAACGGTTGGTTTATTTTAACAAATACCGTAAGTTTAGAATAAGTTTCCAAAAAGCACAAAAACGCTCTGGAGAGCTTACAGCGCTTCTATACAGTTGTCAAATACCATGTTCTCATTTGTTTTGCATGTTCCAATATATCTTGAATATCGATTGTCTCAATATAACTTACGAAATGTTTTGCAACTTTTATTTCACCATTTTATATATTAATAAAATGGATCTACATCAGTATTCACGGGTGCCGATTTCTGCATCACGGTTTAACTCAAATTAAGATTCACACTCAAGTCAGATAAAAAACATGCCATGAACATCCGCTTAACTACTTTCATTGACATATGGTGGAATATTCCTGTGAAGGAGGTCAACGTAATATTCATAGATCCATTTTCACAAGCAAGGCAAGAGCCAAGACAAATGAATGTTCAATTAAAACACTGTGAGGCTCCTCTCAAAATTTACACGGTTTTGATTTGTTTCAGTAAAATGAACAGGTGCTTTGCGTAAAGGAGAGGTTGAAATGTCCGCATCAACCACTCTACGTGAGTATTGGCATGTTCATCGAGAAAATGTTATCTGGACATTCAGTTTAACGGTGGCTGATTAAAAGTGAGATTTTATATAGAGATATAGTTATTGGTTGAACTAATAACATTTAGCATCTTTAAAAGGCAAGGATAAATAATTCAGTGTACGTTAGTAGCAATGTTAATTAATTATTTGCCATCTTTCATTAGTGCAAGAAAAGTCTCCAATACTGACGCTATATGAAATGCTTGAGAATAGCCTTGAGCAATGAAAGACCAGAAATTGGGTTACAATATAATGAAAGAAATATGCGGACCGTGCCTTCTGTATTGCCGCCCCCTTTTTATGGAACAAACTTCCGATTGAGATTCGTCGCTCCCCAAGCCTGCCAAGTTTTAAATCAAATCTTAAAATACTTCTTTTTTGTTCTGCTTTTAACTGAATTCATCCATTGTATTGATGTTATTGTTTTGTTTTTAATGCCCGTTACCTTTTATAATATTGATTGTATTTAGATTGATTGTGTATTTAGAGGCTTTATTAATTAAATTATTATATTATTATTATTATTATTATTATTATTATTATTATTATTATTATTATTATTATTATTATTATTATTATTATTACAAGATTAGGGGCTATTAGTATTGTACAGAAATCTAAAAAACAATTCATTGAAGCTGTGGGACTTCTGAAAAAAAGGTGTTGTCACTTCTGAATTGTTGCCATGGAAACATCTCACATTAAAGTGAGTGTGATTTTTTTTTGTGTGTTAACCAGAAAACCCCTTATTATCAATTTTTTACATCAATTAATAGTTCTTTAATAGGAATTAGGGAAAAAGTAACATTTTCAATCCCAGAATAGTTACCATGGCAACTCAAAACATTAAAATAAGTCTGGTTTTTGTGTTCTCTGACCCAAACTCCCCCCACTAGATAATTTTCATATCAATCAAAGTAACTTTTCATTAGATATTAGAAAAACTGAAATTTTCAACCCCTAAAATGGTTACCATGGAAACATGGGGCAGTGAAATCGATATCATATTTGGTCTTTTCGATCCAAAATACCCTTATGGTGAAATTTTCACGGAAATTGAACCTATTATTATTCGCGTTATTATTTCTATATAATACTTATATTAATTATTATTATTATTACAAGTTTAGGGGCTATAAGTATTATATAGAAATCTAATAACAGTTCATTGAAGCTGTGTGGGAATTCTGAAAAAGAGGTGTGTGTAGTCTGGCAGAGACCCTGCGTGATGCAATTCGCGTTCTTCTCTGTTGGAACACGCGCGCGCCCTTCAGAGACGCGATGCGAATCCCAGAGCATGCGCAATTGAGAGTGCGTGCGCGTGACAGTAGAACATCTCCGATCTCGTGCTATCGTGTCGTTGAGCTTTAAAAATGATGGAATGTTGACAGAAACTGGAATTACTGCAGAGAATACTTTTCAGGATATCACATGTGAGTGTCTAAGGTACCAAGTAGGACGTTTAGGAAATCCTTTCAGAAAGTTCATGCCGCCTGTGGCCATTTTGTGGAGTATAAGCTTATAAGCTTACGTAACTGCAGCGTATTTCTACTGTACATATTGCCGGAACATATGCGATGGAATTTTGCATGTCACGTCGTTCAATCATTCAGATGGAAATGCCGCCCTTCTCCAAACTTTGAAAAAACAGGGTGACAGACTTTGGAATGCTAACTCTTGTATAACAATGACGTAATTTAATGAGAAGATATTTGTATTCGAGCACGGCTACAGTTTTTGATTCGAGAACTCTCATCATGGACCGTGGTTGTATTCAACAATCGAGAGGGCTAGGGTGAGTGGAACTTTTCCCTATGTCTATGTAGCACTTGTGCAAAAATAAGCGAATCCACAGGCCTTTGGTGAATCAATAAATGCGTTTTTCACCAAGCTGAAAGGTTGAAAGATGCGTCCGTCACTTTGGGACGAGCTAGATAAATGCAGTCAAACCCAGCTGGGCACAGAAATTTGCCATGATGTGACTTTGTTCTGGAAATCACGAAGACAGCCGGCCATGCGGTGGAACTTTGCAACACAGTTTCAATATTTGAACTGGCGTACTTGAATGACAGGCACAGGAAATGATGGCCAATAAAAACGCATTATCGTTGCATTTTGATAATAATGTATCAATCACAATGACACAGAAATTATGCCTCCTCCCGACAGAAGGGCCATGGCCTGTTTTTAGCCCTGCTACAGTATGTATTGGTGCTGAAAAGGCCATGTTGTTGTTGTTGTTGAAACATTTAACTTGTAATATTCCCCCCTTGTCTTGGCCTGCTGGATTATAAAAAAATGTTTAAAGGTATACAAGCACCATGTTCAAATTTAGCCGTTGCTACCATGGAAAGGGGAGATCTAGCTAATCATAGAGTTTATGGGGTCACGCCAGGTCACACAAAAATAATGCACCACTGCATGGTCATAATTTTACTTTAGTTAAACAATCAAAATAATTTGTCTTCATTATTCTTTCTGGAATGAGGCAAAGAAATTAAAATAAATTATTATAAAATGAACATTAATACATCATTAATTATAAATCCATAAAATAAATAAGTACCAGTGAATCATGTTTTAAATAAAACAAAACTGCGCTACTGTTACTGCTTGTGATAAATAATGGTACATTGGGTGCTAAGGGGAATTGGGTTCATAAAATTAATTTGAGATACTAGTAGAATTAATTTTAGCACATAAAATTAATTTGAAGGCATAAACTTAATTCGATGAATACATAATAAGTTAGTACTATAGGGTTATTCACAAAATCCGGCCCTGTATGGACGAGGGCTAAGTGAGTGACGTATTGGACGAGCCGAAGGTGAGTCCAATATGTCACTCACTGAGCCCGAGTCCATACAGGGCCGTATTTTGTGTATAACCCTATTATTATACACCTCCCTCCATTAATCGTCCGTATAAACTAATTCTATGGTAAATTTTGAGGGATGCGGCACGCGCGATATGAGTGGAACGCGCGCCTCCGTAGTACAAGTCCCTTGCGTTGGCACGAAGCCAATTAATTTTCAGTGCAGTACAAGCAAACTTCGCTGAATGTTTTCAATTTAATTAGTTTTTAAAAATAAAAATCAATTGCATTTAGATCGGTTTTGTGTTTAGCGTGTTTTAAACCTTATACTATGAAACATTTTGGTGGAAGTTGTTATTATGTCTATAACTCACCGTATAATAGTTTGTTTACATCTGATAATCGCTAGGTCAAAGGTCAAAAAGGCGCGTCGCGCGTCTCCGTATTCGGGACTCCGCGTACTATACAAAATACGGAAAGTTATTGGACGGTCAAACTCCCATAGGTTACGGCAGTAGGTGTATAATAATACTATATAAAACTTATTTGACTGCATGAAACAAAACTAAAAATGCTTCAAAAATTATTTCTGGTCTATATAAAATTAATTCTTACACACTAAAATTGACAGAAAACATAATTCTGACCAAATTTGCCCCAATATACATTATCTTTACTGTTCATTCTACAATGAAGGCAAAGAAATTACAATTATTATTATTATAGAACAAATGTTAAGAGTTGTTACTTAGAAATCAATAAAATAAATAGAAAACAGTGAATTATGTTTTAACATAGACCCTCTCGAGGGTCTCTAGTTTTCAATAAAAAAACTGTGGTTACCAAAATGGTTACCATGGGAACATAAAACGAAAATGAACATGGAGTTCATAAATAAAATTAGGAGAGCAGTTGCATAGAAACTGGGATGACTTTTAATTGAATTTGGAAAAAAATTGAAATTTTAAAACGCAAATAGGTTACTATGGAAACACAGGGCAGTAAAAATGGATATCATATTTTGTCTTTCTAACCAAAAATAACCCTTTGGTATAATATTTCTGTTGATTACTGGATTTTTACACTGGATATTTGGTCTTTCTAACCCAAAATATCCCTTTGATATAACACATTCTGTTAATTACTGGATTTTAGGTGGAATCTTTAAAAAACTAGTAATTTTTATTCCTGAATGGTTGCCATGGACACGTCTCACATTTAAATGAGTGTTATATTTTTGGTGTGCTACCCAGAAAAACCTTTATGATCAATTTTTTACATCAATCAATAGTTCTTTAATAGGAATTAGGGAAAAAGTAACATTTTCAATCCCAAAATAGTTACCATGGCAACTCAAAACATTAAAATAAGTCTGGTTTTGTGTTCTCTGACCCGAACTCCCCCACTAGATAATTTTCATATCAATCAAAGTAACTTTTCATAGGATATTAGAAAAACTGAAATTTTCAACCCCTAAAATGGTTACCATGGAAACATGGGCCAGTGAAATCGATATCATATTTGGTCTTTTCGACCAAAAATACCCTTATGGTGAAATTTTCACGGAAATTGAACCTATTATTATTCGCGTTATTATTTCTATATAATACTTATATTAATTATTATTATTATTATTATTATTATTATTATTATTATTATTATTATTATTATTATTATTATTATTATTACAAATTTAGGGGCTATAAGTATTATATAGAAATATAATAACAGTTCATTAAGGCTATGTGGGCATTTTGTAAAAGAGGTGTTGCTTATTATAATTTCGTCAATAGGGGTGACTTCCAATTGTTGAACGTGCAGCGCAGAATTATGCATCATACTGTATGGAGAGAAGGCGGATATCACAGCGATACAGTGATGAATTCGTTTCTTCGCTTCGATAAAGTTTGTATGTGCGATGTGTGATAGTGAGCATGCGTGCGTGAGTGCTTCACGAACTCTACAACGTGTGGAGCGGTCTCAGTCAGAAAAATGTAACAACTTAGCCGGCTATTGAACCACTCTTTTTTGGGAGTGGAGATTTAGCCGAGCGGTTCTTTCTGTGGCCTCTCTGCTAGGCGACTGATGCCGTATGTTGTGGGTTCGAACCCGATTGAAAACTAGCCGTATTTTCTACCCTGGGTTGGTAACTCTGCTGGTGGATAGAACTGTCCCCGAGGTTATCGTTCGCCCGGTTAAAGCGATGAATTTGTTTCTTCGCTTCGATAAAGTTTGTGCGATGTGTGATAGTGAGCATGCGTGCGTGAGTGCTTCACGAACTCTACAACGTGTGGAGCGGTCTCAGTCAGAAAATGTAACAACTTAGCCGGCTATTGAACCACTCTTTTCTTGGGAGTGGAGATTTAGCCGAGCGGTTCTCTCTGTGGCCTCTCCGCTAGGCGACTGATGCCGTATGTTGTGGGTTCGAACCCGATTGAAAACTAGCCGTATCATTAAGCCAAGGGGTAATTAAATGCTTGTCGGAAAAGTGACACTAAGCAGTTTAAGCGATACCAGCAGGCCTAGACGTTTAACTTTTACTGCGAACTTTATGGATACACGTTCAATCAGTTCAACGTAATTTTTTTTTAGTTTTCTTCCATCAAAAGTCACGACTATGAAAAAGATTTCCAATATATATTAACAATCTCTCTCTCTCTCTCTCTCTCTCTCTCTCTCTCTCTCTCTCTCTCTCTCTCTCTCACTCTCTCTCTCTCTCTCTCTCCTCACTCTCTCTCTCTCTCTCTCTCAAGTCACGACTATGAAAAAGATTTCCAATATATATTAACAATCTCTCTCTCTCTCTCTCTCTCTCTCTCTCTCTCTCTCTCTCTCTCTCTCTCTCTCTCTCTCTCTCTCTCTCTCTCTGGTATAATATTTCTGTTGATTGCTGGATTTTTACACTGGATATTTGGTCTTTCTAATCCAAATATCCTTTGATATAACACATTCTGTTGATTGCTGGATTTTAGGTGGAATCTTTAAAAACTGGTAATTTTTACTTCTGAATGATTGCCATGGAAACAGCTCACATTAAAAATGAGTGTGATTTTTTTTGGTGTGCTCACCAGAAAACCCATATTATAAAATTTTACATCAATCAATAGTTCTTTAATAGGAATCATGGAAAAGTAACATTTTCAATCCCAAAATAGTTACCATGGCAACTCGAAACATAAAAATAAGTCTGGTTTTTGTGTTCTCTGACCCTACCCCCCCCCCCACTAGACAATTTTATATCAATCAAAGTAACTTTTCATGGGATATTAGAAAAACTGAAATTTTCAACTCCTGTAATGGTTACCATGGAAACATAGGGCAGTAAAATCGATATCATATTTGGTCTTTTCGACCCAAAATACCCTTATGGTGAATTTTCATGGAAATTGAACCTATTATTATTCGCGTTATTATTTCTATATAATACTTATATCAATTAATTTATTATTATTATTATTATTATTATTATTATTATTATTATTATTATTATTATTATTATTATTATTATTATTACAATGCTAGCTTCTAGAATTATGAGAAACTTAATCATGTATAAACCGTAAATACGGGAAAACAACACGAGGCTGATGATGAAAACATACCTGTTTTCTTTTTCAAAACGCTAGGTGAGACTGTTGATATTAATAACTAAATTAAACATGACAAACGTCATATACGAGGTCTATACACTACAAATTGAACATTTTGCCACAGTAATCCTAATCCAAACATGACTAACAAACAAAATATTTGCCTATTGTGTGAGGCTGCCTGCTGTTCACTAGACTTAAAATAGTTGGCTATTTACCGACATGCACAACAATCATGTTCACTGTCATGTTTTGTATCAACATGAACCTGCCTCACGATGCATGCAAAGTGACTTTGTGATCCTTTATCAATGATGCATTCTGAATCATTCTCCCCGATCACCAACTGCACGTTCCTCCTTTTGCAGTCTCAGACCGCACGTCCATGTCAAGGGATGTCTTGCTTGTTTTACCGTTTTGCAACAAATTTTAATTGCGACGCCACAAAATTAGAATGTAAAATGTTTTGCTGCTAATATATACAAACGCATGATTACTTAGCATTTGTACTAGGTAAAAATAATGCATGCCGTATTATTTTAAATATATACGGTGTCAACATTAGTCTAGCAATCACAATTAGTAGTCAAGGAGATAAAGAGAACTGGCAAATTGAACACGCTAATACAATTCATCTGTTAAAAAAAACATGTACGTATTTGTAATAAGTGTAGTGTAAATATCCGTAATTATTAGATCTCAATATTCTTATGTCGTTTTTTAACGGACATCCACATTTTGTCAACAGCAAAAAGGCAAGCTACACGGATATGATCATCATGTACGAAGTCCGACGGAACTTATGCAATATACACATGTCATCCAATAAAGTCCAAATCAAATGATAAATATCAAATTTTCTTCTCGGCGTTTTCACCATTATGTCTTTACTTGTTATATCATATGAGACTATATAGGAATACTGGTTCGACGGAACTCAGTGTGAAGATATTCGATGACGCATGATGATATTTGATAAGGACGTCACATCAGTCAGTTGACGATGTCAGGCCGATGCATTGACCGAAATAGAGTCGTAATTGTAAATGAAAGTGCTCGATATGAATTTAAGCTTTCTTGTGGTAATGTATGAATATAATCCATGCTGTCAATTTCAGTGTCGGTGACTTTTAATTAATACCATACCTTCTTTAAGGGGATACTTTAAGATTTACTTTGAATGGGAGTGGATATCCCCTCGAAACATTGAGCTAAAGTTTTGTACCTTTAAGGCACGCATTACCTTAACACGTCAAAGCTGCTGCTCTGACAAGCAACAGAGTGAATATATTTCTGCATTGCCTCACTTTGGTACTATCACGTATCATAAAAAGTACAGCTTACACAAACATCAGCAGGGAATGTTTTTATCATTTAAACAATATTGTACAAAAACCAATTCATTCTGATAATTCTGTTCTGTTCGAACTCTAGCTAAAAATTATTCCAACATAAGTAAGTACAGATGTGCACTCACTTTGAATGTTCCATGTGTCTTGGTCAGACTCTGTGACACCAAACGAATCAAAAACAGAACCTTTCCAGGATATTATCGAATTCTCATCGTCCATGGTGCATGTGCTTTGCATCAGCATTCCTATTTCTTGCTTTGTAATGAACCTATTCCAGAGATTAAATTCCGTTAAACTTCCTTGAAACGCCTGGTACAAAGCGAAGCCTCCTCCAACTTCGTCCTGGTCTTGTCCAAGTATCAACATGCCACCTCCTTGAATCATTTTGGAATCATTTGTTCTATTGCGTTCTTCAGCGCCTATAATCTGACTTCCATCGAGATACAAGTGCCAACTCTCTGGATTCATGCGCCAGGTAAAACACCAAAATATCCACTCTTTGAAACCAGGGTCTTCTGTGAACACGAACCTTCTTTTAGTAATAGTAGCGTGAAATCTGTACGTCGATGTTCCGTCTCTCCGGTAGGGGGTCTTGAATATCATTTCGTTGGCATTATCAGGGGTTGCATATGACACAAATGTGTAGATGTGTTCTGCTATAGGTTCCGGTATTCTGACCCACAGACATACTGACATTTCTGTCATATCCGGAACTGTGTACGTACCGTTAAACATTACGTAGGATGACTTTGACAGCGTTGGGAACGTGATAACCTTTCTGGCAAGATTCTGTCCAATTACACCTGTAAATCAGACAATACCGATCAGAACTTTTCCTGAGTCTTTCTCTCTTTTTTGACTTCATGAATAATAACACATATGACCAAACAAAACAAAATAAAGGGATCGAATACCGATACGATTGATGTTTACAAAATTTAAGAAAAGTGATCACAGAACTCATATAGAAATAATTGCACTGAATGTGATTTATTTCTGCAATTTAACAGTTGGCGTCTTGTGGTCAGGGCAAAACAATATTTTTAAATGTAAACTTGGCATTTGAACGTTGCATATGCACACTTGATTTGCACTAGTAACTGGTTCAAGACCAGAACACTATGACGAATCTTGATTAATCAAAGCCTCGGGAGTGCTACTCCTGCCCTCGAGCGTTAAAATGACTGGATCGCTAACGATTATGTTTATTATTTTTCAAAAGATATGACGTTAAACTTGTCAAATAATCATTTTAATGCAAGGCAATACCTTACCACGTCCGTGAGACATTTGTAGTCGATAAATTTAAGTAGGACCATTCTGAACCACTGTTAGTCAGTGCAAAGTATAACGTCGTCGGCACAGACTTATTCAGTCTTGCCATGAGATCGTTTGATCATATTTTCTTTAACTTGCGGCAAATTTTACTTCATTACAAAAAATGAGAAACCACCTGTAATGTACAAATCATTGTTACATATATTATCTTGTACAGTATTTTCACCCATGCAGTTAAGTTCATCACTTTAGCATATATTTTATGTCGATTTAGACTACCAGACACCCGTGCTGAAAACAGACTGGTAGTCATGTGTCCATATAGATGAAACTCGTAAATGTATTATGTTTAATAAGTTGGCACTTAATCACGGAAACACAGAGGTTGTCTGGTTTACCCCCCCCCAAAAAAAAAAAAAAAAAACAAAAAAAAAAAAAAAAACCAAAACAAAACAATTGTATGGTTGGTTCACAGTTTAGTCAATGAATGTACGAGTAGGTTAGGCCACAATTTCGCCATCAACTGTTGTACGTGACCTTGGCGTGATGCTTGACTCGTTCGGTCTCATGAACGATCAGATTCGCTGTGTTTGTAGGGTGGCGTCTCATTCACTTTGGCGGATAAGCAAACTTAGTTAACTGTTAGACCAGCCAAGTGCTGAAAAAATTAGTTCACACTTTTGTCACGTTGAAGTTGGATTATTGTAACATGTGAAGTCAACTTTTTGGCCTACCTGCATATAAATTGAACAAGCTTCAACACATTCAGAACTCTGCTGCTCGTTTGGTAACTGGACGGACGATAGGCCGTGACATTGATATGACATCTAAACTCAAGGAGTTACATTGGCTCCCAGTAGAAGGAAGAATCCGTTTTAAAATTCTTTGTTTGGTTTTTATAATTTTCTATCAATGTGAATTAGTCCCAAATCAATTATCATAACTATTAACAATTGTTCATCCAGTACATAATACGACAAAGAGTGTCGGTGTAAGATTGAATCCTTTTTCTGCCAAGGGACACGGGAAACAATTTTCTAGAACATATGGTGACATAGCTTTTAGCGTGTATACCCCTAAACTGTGGAATAGTTTGCCGCCAGAACTTCGGATGATTAAGAAATTCGTTCTTTTTAAAGAAGTCTCTTAAGACCGTTATTTTTTGTCAATTCTACTGCTGACTCGGATAAAATTTTACCAGCAATTTTTTTTTTTATCAATTTTGGTAAGATTTTTTAAAATGCTTTTTTGCCGTTTATAGGTTGGACTCTTGTTGCAGATTTTAGTTTGCTTTTTTTATCAATGGCTTAAATTACACTCTTTTCACTGAGTTAGTTTGTATTATTTTCGAATTTTATTATTTCTACCAGTCCTGTAATTTTCTCAAATGTTCAGACCACTGAGACAAAGTGTCCAGTGGTCTTTAGCCGTAAATTATTATTATTATTATTATTATTATTATTATTATTATTATTTTATTATTATTATTTTATTACACGTTTAGGGGCTATAAGTATTATATAGAAATCTAATAACAGTTCATTGAAGCTGGGGGAATTCTGAATAAGAGGTTTTGTTTATTTTAATTTTTTCAATTGGGTGACTTCTAATTGCCGTACGTGCAGCGCAAAATTATGCATCATACTGTACGGAGAGAGAGGGGATATCATTAAGCCAAGGGGTAATGCTTGTCGGAAAAGTGACACCAAGAAGTTTAAGCGATACCAGCAGGCCTAGACTTTTAACTTTTGTTGGAAATTTGTGGATGCACGTTCAATCGGTTCAATTTAATTTTGTTTTTAGTTTTCTTCCATCAAAACTCACGACTATGAAAAATAAATACGCACTGGTAAGAACTCTACCGTGCAGCATGCCGCGGTGCAGAATGACCGGCTGCAAGAGAAAGAATAATCGATTGGGTGAACAAGCAGAATGCGACTGTTTCTATTCCCTTTTGTATTAATGATACTTCATTTCTGTGGAGGCTGTTATTTTTTTTAAATCACCATGTAAGTTCTCCGGTGGCACCATAAACTAAAATACGAAATCATGTTTATACGCCTATACACCATCATTTAAGAACAATAGAATGCCCGTGATTGGCACTGCAGAATTAAATTTTTTCTGCAATTCGCACGTTTTGTCCTACCAGTGTCTGGCAGAGACCCTGCGATTCACGTTATTCCCTGTTACACGTGTGCGGCCTTCAGAGACGCGACGCGAACCCCAGAGCATGCGCAATTGAGTCTACGTGCGCGTGACAGTAAAACACTGTTCGTCTCCGATCTCGTGCTATCGTCTTGTTGAGCTATAAAATGATGTGTATGTTGACAGAAACTGGAATTACTGCAGAGAATACTTTTCAGGATATCCAATATGAGTGTCTAAGGTACCAAGTAGGACTTTTAGGAATCCTTTCAGTAATTTCACGCCGCCTGTAGCCATTTTTTGGAGTATAAGGTTATACTGACCCGCAGTGTATACAGTATTTCTACTGTACATATTGCCAGATAATATGCGATGGAATTTTGCGTTTCACGTCGTTCAATCATTCAGATGGGAATGCCGCCCTTCTCCAAACTTTGAATAAAACAGGGTGACAGACTTTTGAATGCTAACTCTTGTATAACAATGACATAATTTAATGAGAATACATTTGTATTCGAGCACGGCTACAGTTTTTGATTCGAGAACTCTCATCATGGTGGATTCACTGAAACAGTGAGTTGTATTCAACAATCTAGAGGGTGAGTCGAACTTTTTCCTATGTCCATGTAGCACTTGTGCAAAAATAAGCGAATCCACAGGCCTTTGGCGAATCAATAAATGCGTTTTTCACCAAGCTGAAAGGTGGAAAGATTAAATATTTTTGTCGCATGTCAATAGTTTGATATGACTATCGCCTTTTACAATAATACTGGCTATTCCATTGAGCATTGTGCTACAGGTCAAAATCTTATTCCCCAGGTTGATACACATGTGTAGAGATTTTTATAGAAACTATTCCATAGCTATTTATATTATTTTTAATCAATTTTTGCGGTTTTGCGATTTCCTGTTTTTGTAAGCCGATTAGCCGGCACACTCCAAAACGACTGGTCTTTGCGGTTTTACCATGCTAACCAGAAAAACCCTTATTATTAATTTTTACATCAATCAATACTTTTTAATATGATTAGAGAAAAAGTAAGATTTTTAATCCCAAAATAGTTACCATGGCAACTTGAAACATTAAAATAAGTCTGGTTTCTGTGTTCTCTGACCCGATCTCCCACTAGATAATTTCCATATCAATCAAAGTAACTTTTCATGGGATATTTGAAAAACTGGAATTTTCAACCCCTAAAATGGTTACCATGGAAACATTGGGCAGTGAAATCGATATCATATTTGGTCTTTTCGACCCAAAATACCCTAATGGTGAAATTTTCAAGGAAATTTAACCTATTATTATTCGCGTTATTATTGCTATATAATACTTATATTAATTATATAAGCACAGTGCCGCCCAACTAGTGGCATTGTGGTAAATGTATGCGCCTCAAAAGTGAAAGAAATAAACTTTTGCTCGAAATTTCCTCAAGGAATCTTTGGACAATCGTTTTTCAATATCAAGATTAAAAATCGGGGGTCAGCGTGCGAAATTTTGTACTCAAGAAACAAATTACCCAAGATTTACCGATATTGTTTGTGAAATTCAAACTGGCCGCCATATCTGTGTGAAATCTATGGAGAACAAATCTAGTTTTTGGAAAATTAAGACGGCAAAAACGTTTTCTTAGTAAACACCAAGAGCTTTAAAATTAAACTCCATAAATGGCAGATCAGAAAAGAACGGGGAAAGTTTCAGGGTACAAATATTTGTCCCAGAGGCGCATTCTACCATAAGAGAAAATTCACGATTGCATTGTCGTTAATGGTTTGTTTTCTGATCTGACTGATATACGTATCCTGTGTCGTATCAGCATGAGTGTCATTTACTGCGTCAGACTGCGTCAGACACGAGACGAAGTCGAGTGTCTAACGCAGCAAAGATTACACTGATACGACGCAAAGAACATGCGATATCGGGTATTATATCATACCAGTTATTGATGGTGCAAATACTGCGATCTGATTGGTAGAGACGCGAAAAGAGCCATGGTATATTTGCGATATACCACGGCTGGCATACGCGTGAGCTCTCAGCTTGCAGCAAAAATCCGTTTATGACGTTCCACGCCAGAATTTCAATATACTGTTGATATAATATCAATAAATCACACCCAGCGACGGCATACCACGAGATTTTTACCAGTTCACTTCATATATGCACTCGCTATCGCTCGTGCATATATGCAGTGAACTGGTCAAAATCTCGAGGTATACTATAGCTCGGTGTGCTTTATTGCTTAAATAAACAATTTATCATAAACCAATGCCAAGGATTGTATTAACACCAGGGAAAACCTTAAATTTTGAGGCTTTACTTTATTACGCCTTATAAATATCAAAATATTTGTGTGAACAGGCTTCATTCATAAATTATACGAAAACGTCGGTATCAATGAACCCCAAGTAAAAAGACACCGGGATTCAAAATCGTCGTACAGGGGAAATTTATTAAGGATTAATATGCTATTACAATTGTAAGCGATCAAAAACTACTATCCTTTGCTTCAAATCTCTCCTGATTTCGATCGCGTCTGATCGTCGTACGGCACGGAGAGGGGCCGCCATTTTGTTTGTTTACACTCACGGCTAATATTTTACTGTAAACGTCACTAGGATGAAGTGATATGGACATGGGTATGACAAAATACAATATATAGACGGCATAACTGTAGTTCAACTTTCCTTGTTCTATAAATTATCAAAACAGAAAACGTCAACACAACTCGAAAGTCAGACAATTCAAAGTGCTAGGCAAAGTCAGCTTCGGGAAATACATAATTTCAACGAAAATATAGAATTACGTCCGACTCGGAATCAGATGTCAGCGGATACGAAATGATGACATTGTAAACAATGAAAGTATAATGGCGAGCGGGTTCTTGATAGATACAGTGTTATAAAAAAGGGACATATTATTTAAGTTTACCAAGATTTCCAAAAGCTTCAGTGACTTCAAACGTAACATTAACATCCGAAACATACGGACTTTGTACACGATTAACCCGAGACTGCCCTTTTTCGCACGAGTCGCCTGGTGTTGTCCTAAAGCTGTGGATGGTTATATCAGAAAATGCAATTGAAACTAGCAATTATCCCCTGTGGTAAAAGATACGCTAACCCTATATGTAAGGCTGTGCTTAAAATGTATTTCAACTTTACGCCAGTCGAATCGAAATAAATTAACCGTTTTATTTCTCATAACGTCTACGAAGACAATTTGGTGCCCGTATGGACGAAGAAAGTTGCGTTACTGTACAAATTTACAAATAGAAGAGTGTGCGACCAGGACCTACCAACGCTACGATCACCGCGCGATATCCTCGGTTGTTACTTGAAACTTTTGACTTGAACATACGACATACCTTCAGTTTGATATAATGTTGTCATAAAGGTGATGATAACAAGTTCTGCCAGAAAGCTTCTGATAATGACTGTTGGACAACCCATCGTATGGATACTTCTGGCTCGATCAATCTTCAACATCTAACTGATGTGTTCTCTTTACACACACCTTTATTGGGTGATATATCAGTTGATCATTAGCCTAAAACAACACTAATGACAACGACCATCACTCAAGCTATGTTGGTAGCATTGTCATTTTATTCAACACTGTAATAGCCTGCTGATTGGCTGTACAAAAGCGCACCCTGTTTATGCGATTCATTTCTTTTCTTTTGATTGAGTGCACTCGTCTATTGTAACGATAACTGGTGCCGTATCTTGAGACAGTAAGCAATAAACCAAGATTAATCGATGTCATACTAATGTAATATCAAGTAGTTTGCTACAGCATTGTCTCAGATACGTGCATTTGTTATTTCTTCGTCATGCTAGATACGGTATACAAAGTAACATAAAACAACTGTTCTTGGACATTAAATCGCCTCTATGGAACTATTTATTTAAGACTCAACTTCAAGAAGCATTCGTTTCGGAAATTTCAAAGATATTATTAAAGGCATACTCACAAATTTCAAACAGTTGTATATAAGTGCCCTTCAAATAGAAAACCGATATCAAGAAAAAAAAAATCAAAGAATGCGTTCCTAAGCCCGGACGAAAAGGATGGACACGATGCGACATTTACTGAGGCCTAACATATCAAATCAGTAAAAAATGACTAAGATATTACGCTAACCATCGCCACATATTTTTTTCAAGCGGAGACACAAACTTTTGAATAACGCGCGTTGTTTTCCAATCATAAACGCTTGCAACTAGATATGGAAATTTGAGATGGGTGTAAAGCGGAAAAAAATAATTGCACTTGTGTCAGGTCCCATTCTATAGCTGCGATACTGCTACAGGGGTTATTGTGTGGAAATCAAAGTGAATAAACTCTATACACTACATTTGGATGATGAATCGAGGTATACGAGACATAAGACATACTAGAGAATTCAAATGACAAACCTATGGACAACCTTGAGGAATAACAAAAATTAAACGAATTTTGATACGATTGAAATTGATAAGTAAGCTTAAACATCATCATTATCATCATCATCATATATTGTGCTTGACTGTCTCTTACAAATTCTCAAAAATTAATTCCACGGTGATATCATCCATTGCCGGCAATTTAAAATTTGAGACTGAAAGTCGTCGAAAAATTGAAACATACTTGACAAGTACTATTTATTGTCAAAATATAGCTGAAAACCTAATAAAGGCAGAGAATACAAATGATGTGTATCTAATCAAGAAGTCTTTGCAGGCACAATTAGGTGACAGTATAGAGGATTTCATTCGTCAGGCTTGATAAGTCTAGCTCGTATAAAAATATTTGTCAAACATTTGACAAGAAAGAGAACATCTTGGCGACAGGAAAGAGTGGACATGATTTTTAATGGCAATGATAATGAAAAGTGATAGTATCATTTTTGTTGAAGATGATGATGACGACGATGATGATGTTCACAAAGATGAAATTGTCGCTGCAGTGAGACTGAAATAATTGTGGTGATAGTGAAGATCACCAACCAGCCTTGCCTACTCAAATCATGGTATCATTGTTGTCAAATTAATTCTTGTCAGAACCAAACTTCAGCTGTGATAGATAATATTGTAAAGTTCACACATCCAGGCCGTTTTGACTAGCTGAACAGTGGTTATTTGGTATGATGTTTGAACAAGAATAAGAAATGTTGTTAACAGACAGAACAGAAATACTTGAAAATAGATGAAGAAGTTACAGACAATAGATGTATAAACCTACTTCAAAACTTCACGAAAGACATTAATGCGTACCTGTCGTATCTTAAGGCGATACCTAAGGATTCAAAGCGCGTGTTTGTTGCTATCGCTGGCAAGTTCGAAACGCGCACTTTTGCACGTGCAAAATCTTACCGTTCCGTTGTTTTCTATGGATTTTCGATTCCTGATATTTTGAAAATGCTCAAAAGCTTTCAACTCTCTCAATTGTAAGCCAATTTAGCTGATTTTTGGTAGGATTATTGAAGTCATAGTTGAGAATATAGATAAGCATGCGTTTCTAAAAATTCCGGACCGTTTATGAGATATCGCCGTTAAACCCTTCAAAATTTCACAAAATGACACAGTAGATATTTTCCTGTTCAAAAATTTGAACAGATAACCTAATCCATGCTAGGGGCTCTAAACAGGTATCTCATGTGTTACATTCTGAAATTTTGGAAAATTTGGTGCAAATTTGTAGGAGCTGAAACGTTTTAAAATAGAGCTGTGGCGTCACTGACCAATCGCCTCACAAACATGCGTCTTTTGGAATAGTATGGTTCTGTAAATCTTTATTAGGCAAAGAATACCGTGAAAACTTTGCATTTTGATTGATTTTGGAAATTACTCATAGCAACCGTTGCTTAGCAATTTGAATCCTTCGGTATCGCCTTAAACGATAACATCTATTATTCCGACAACTTCGGTTTGTAATTTTACCCCGTAACATAGAAAAAATAGAAGCGATTACGCACTCACGTAAGTATGTATGTATGTATGTATGTATGTATGTATGTATGTATGTATGTATGTATGTATGTATGTATGTATGTATGTATGTATGTATGTATGTATGTATGTATGTATGTATGTATGTATGTATGTATGTATGTATGTATGTATGTATGTATGTATGTATGTATGTATGTATGTATGCATGCATGCATGCATGCATGCATGCATGTATGTATGTATGTATGTATGTATGTATGTATGTATGTATGTATGTATGTATGTATGTATGTATGTATTTCATCGGGATGATGGAATGATGAAATACTCATTAATGTTCGTGCAGCTGCTTCATACACTTTTAGTTGCATCCAGATGCGTTGAATGCCGAATATGGCACGTTAACGATGGGACTCAGGTTCAAAGGTCAATTTTAGCATTTTTTTTTTTCAAATTTCGAACCACTGACACGTGGCCTTTCTTTTGGGGAAAAGTGTTGGGTCACATCGTACCGGGAAATTCCTGAAATATGACTAAAATGGCAAACTATCAGCTACACTGCGTGCCCTTATTTCCCTTTTGTCTTAACGGTCGCGGATTACCGACCACTATATCATTGATAAACACGCGGAGATTATGTATAGGCTTGGCGGTATAGTGCGCATGCGCCATCTTTAACGTTATGCTCAGCGTTCTGAACTCCGCAGGTATCGGTACAGCAAACATGTCCAGCAGACCAAAGCCGGCGCTCGCGCTCAGTACCGTCGAAAAAGCAAGCGAGGTTCATCACAAAAGCGGACCTGAAAAAGCCAACAACGTGCGCAAAGGTCGATTTAAATGTAAAACAGTCCGACTTTGGCTCATACTGCACTGCAACAACGATCAAGAACGTAGTGAAGAGTCAGATTTGGCCGAGGACGCTAGTCGTTAACAGAGACGTGCTCAGTTCAACAACAATGAAAGTATTTGATAGGCCAGCTTTTCAACCACAGTAGGCTACGCTGCTTATATACCCGTGACCTAAAATTAGCCTAAGCGAGATGAAACTTCTCTTAGTTGCGATAATTAGGGGCCCAAGCCATACGGCTGGGCCCCTATTGGTTTTATAGGAGTTCAACTTTCTTCTTCTTCTTCTACTACTTCTTCTTCTTCTTCCGCTCTTTCTTTGTCGACCTAGAACTCAAACACCGCTTACCGCAAACTTCTGAAACTTGCAGGGCTAATAGGTACCTATGAGATCTCGTGCACCTGGGTATACAAATTTCGATTGGTCACGTGACCTGGCGGCCATATTGGATTTTCGAAAAATACCGATTAATTTTAAAAATCTTCTTCTCCAGAACCAACATACAGATTTAGCTCAAATTTTACTCATGGCATCCTTAGAGTGATCTCTTTCAAGTTTGCGATTGACGTTTGGATCGGTTATGTGATTTGGCCGCCATCTTGGATTTTACGAAAATCGCAATTTAATCATTAAAAATCTTCTTCTCCAGAACCAACACACCGATTTAACTGAAATTTTACTCATGTCATCCTTAGAGTGATCTCTTTCAAGTTTGCGAAAGACGTTTGGATCGGTCACGTGATTTGGCCGCCATCTTGGATTTTACGAAAATCGCAATTTAATCATTAAAAATCTTCTTCTCCAGAACCAACACACCGATTTAACTGAAATTTTACTCATGTCATCCTTAGAGTGATCTCTTTCAAGTTTGCGAAAGACGTTTGGATCGGTCACGTGATTTGGCCGCCATCTTGGATTTTACGAAAATTGCAATTTAATCATTAAAAATCTTCTTCTCCAGAACCAACACACCGATTTAACTGAAATTTTACTCATGTCATCCTTAGAGTGATCTCTTTCAAGTTTGCGAAAGACATTTGGATTGGTCACATGATTTGGCCGCCATCTTGGATTTTACGAAAATCGCAATTTAATCATTAAAAATGTTCTCCTCCAGAACAAACACACCGATTTAACTGAAATTATGCTCATGTCGTCCTTAGAGTGATCTCTTTCAAGTTTGCGAAAGACGTTTGGATGGGTCACATGATTTGGCCGCCATCTTGGATTTTACGAAAATCGCAATTTAATCATTAAAAATCTTCTTCTCCAGAACAAACACACCAATTTAACTGAAGTTTTACTCATGTCATCCTTAGAGTGATCTCTTTTAAGTTTGCGAAAGACATTTGGATTGGTCACATGATTTGGCCGCCATCTTGGATTTTACGAAAATCGCAATTTAATCATTCAAAAACTTCTTCTCCAGAACTAACACCAAAATCTTTTCGCAAACTTTATAGGCCACACTACTAGATGCTATATAATAAATTTCAAGGAAATTAACCAGGCAGTTTTTGAGAAGAAAATTTTTAAAGTATTATTTTTCTGATTTTTCAATGACCTTTGACCTCCCCTATACCTCTGCAGCTAAGCTATACAAATGGCTTATTCTGGCCTATGTAAGAGTCATATCTAATTCTGGGCAATCTAATACAGCAAGAGGTCAGATTTTTGGTATATAGGGATAACTACAAAAAAAAAAAAATTTTAACAAAATGTCACATGACTTCGATGACCTTTGACCTCAAATATACATAAACATCCATAACTTAGGAACCACAAGTGCTACATCCTTCATATTTGGTAGGCTGGGAGACCTTATGGTGCCATATCCGGTACCTCATTAAATATGCACATATCTAATTCTGGGCAAGCCAATAGAGCTAGAGGTCTGATTTTTGGTATATAGGCATAACTTAGCAATATAATTTTTTTGACAAATTGTCATGTGACCTCAATGACCTTTGACCTTAAATATACGTATATGTTCATAACTAAGTAACCACAAGTGCTACACCCTTCATATTTGGTATGATGGGAGACCTTATGACACCACATCCTGTACCTCATTAATTATACGCATATCTAATTCTGAGCCAGCCAATAGAGCTAGAGGTCTGATTTTTGGTATATAGGGATAACTTAGCAATACAATTTTTTTGACAAAATATCACGTGACCTCGATGACCTTTGACCTTGAATATACGTATATGTCCATAACTCAGTAACCACAAGTGCTACATCCTTCATATTTGGTATGATGGGAGACCTTATGACACCACATCCTGTACCTCATTAATTATGCGCATATCTAATTCTGAGCCAGCCAATAGAGCTAGAGGTCTGATTTTTGGTATATAGGGATAACTTAGCAATACAATTTTTTTTGACAAAATATCACGTGACCTCGATGACCTTTGACCTTAAATATACGTTTATGTCAATAACTCAGTAACCACAAGTGCTACACCCTCATATTTGGTATGATGGGAGACCTTATGACACCACATTATGTACCTCATCAATTCTGCGCATATCTAATTCTCAGCCAGCCAATAGAGCTAAAGGTCTGATTTTTGGTATATAAGGATAACTTAGCAATACAATTTTTTTGACAAAATATCACGTGACCTCGATGACCTTTGACCTTGAATATACGTATATGTCAATAACTCAGTAACCACAAGTGCTACAGCCTTCATATTTGGTATGATGGGAGACCTTATGACACCACATCCTGTACCTCATTAATTATGTGCATATCTAATTCTGAGCCAGCCAATAGAGCTAGAGGTCTGATTTTTGGTATATAGGGATAACTTAGCAATACAATTTTTTTGACAAAATATCACGTGACCTCGATGACCTTTGACCTTGAATATACGTATATGTCAATAACTCAGTAACCACAAGTGCTACACCCTTCATATTTGGTATGATGGGAGACTTATGACACCACATTATGTACCTCATCAATTATGCGCATATCTAATTCTCAGCCAGCCAATAGAGCTAGAGGTCTGATTTTTGGTATATAGGGATAACTTAGCAATACAATTTTTTTGACAAAATATCACGTGACCTCGATGACCTTTGACCTTGAATATACGTATATGTCCATAGCTCAGTAACCACAAGTGCTACAGCCTTCATATTTGGTATGATGGGAGACCTTATGACACCACATCCTGTACCTCATTAATTATGCGCATATCTAATTCTGAGCCAGCCAATAGAGCTAGAGGTCTGATTTTGGTATATAGGGATAACTTAGCAATACAATTTTTTTGACAAAATGTCACGTGACCTCGATGACCTTTGACCTTGAATATACGTATATGTCCATTACTCAGTAACCACAAGTGCTACAGCCTTCATATTTGGTATGATGGGAGACCTTATGACACCACATCCTGTACCTCATTAATTATGCGCATATCTAATTCTGAGCCAGCCAATGGAGCTAGAGGTCTGATTTTTGGTATATATGGATAACTTAGCAATACAATTTTTTGACATAATATCACGTGACCTCGATGACCTTTGACCTTGAATATACGTTATATGTCCATAACTCAGTAACCACAAGTGCTACAGCCTTCATATTTGGTATGATGGGAGACCTTATGACACCACATCCTGTACTCATTAATTATGCGCATATCTAATTCTGAGCCAGCCAATAGAGCTAGAGGTCTGATTTTTGGTATATAGGGATAACTTAGCATTACAATTTTTTTGACAAAATGTCACGTGACCTCGATGACCTTTGCCCTTAAATATGAGTATATTTCCATAACTCAGTAACCACAAGTGCTACATCCTTCATATTTGGCCGCCATATTGGATTTTACGTGCAATTCCCACTGACACGTACAGTAACTATGAGATGATGTTCAAAATCATACTTTTCCAAGATCGAATTTTGCACATAATATCATTAGTGCAAGATCTTTCAACCATGTTATCCGCTTGGGCCCCGCCAACGCTGCTTGCAGCTTTAATTAGGGGCCCAAGCCTACCGGCTGGGCCCCTATTGGTTTTATAGGAATTCAACTTTCTTCTTCTACTTCTTCTTCTTCTTCCGCTCTTTTTTTGTCGACCTAGAACTCAAACACCGCTTACCGCAAACTTCTGAAACTTGCAGGGCTAATAGGTACCTATGAG
The DNA here is from genome assembly GCF_041260155.1 of Ptychodera flava. Classification (NCBI taxonomy): domain Eukaryota; kingdom Metazoa; phylum Hemichordata; class Enteropneusta; family Ptychoderidae; genus Ptychodera; species Ptychodera flava. Next base: position 22,315,788 of record NC_091930.1, on the reverse strand, counting down.
ATCTCGTGCACCTGGGTATAGAAATTTCGATTGGTCACGTGACCTGGCGGCCATATTGGATTTTCGAAAAATACCGATTTAATTTTAAAAATCTTCTTCTCCAGAACCAACATACAGATTTAGCTGAAATTTACTCATGTCATCCTTAGAGTGATCTCTTTCAAGTTTGCGAAAGACGTTTGGATCGGTCGCGTGATTTGGCCGCCATCTTGGATTTTACGAAAATCGCAATTTAATCATTAAAAATCTTCTTCTCCAGAACCAACACACAGATTTAACTGAAATTTTGCTCATGTCATCCTTAGAGTGATCTCTTTCAAGTTTGCGAAAGACGTTTGGATCGGTCGCGTGATTTGGCCACCATCTTGGATTTTACGAAAATCGCAATTTAATCATTAAAAATCTTCTTCTCCAGAACCAAAACACCGATTTAACTGAAATTTTGCTCATGTCGTCCTTAGAATGATCTCTTTCAAGTTTGCGAAAGACGTTTGGATCGGTCACATGATTTGGCCGCCATCTTGGATTTTACGAAAATCGCAATTTAATCATTAAAAATCTTCTTCTCCAGAACAAACACACCGATTTAACTGAAATTTTACTCATGTCATCCTTAGAGTGATCTGTTTCAAGTTTGTGAAAGACATTTGGATTGGTCACATGATTTGGCCGCCATCTTGGATTTTACGAAAATCGCAATTTAATCATTAAAAATCTTCTTCTCCAGAACAAACACACCGATTTAACTGAAATTTTACTCATGTCATCCTTAGAGTGATCTCTTTTAAGTTTGCGAAAGACATTTGGATCGGTCACATGATTTGGCCGCCACATTGGATTTTTGAAAAATACCAATTTAATCTTCAAAAATCTTCTTCTCCAGAACTAACACCAAAATCTTTTCGCAAACTTTATAGGCCATACTACTAGATGCTATATAATAAATTTCAAGGAAATTAACCAGGCAGTTTTAGAGAAGAAAATTTTTAAAGTATTATTTTTCTGATTTTCAATGACCTTTGACCTCCCCTATACCTCTGCAGCTAAGCTATTCAAATGGCTTATTCTGGCCTATGTAAGAGTCATATCTAATTCTGGGCAATCTAATAGAGCAAGAGGTCAGATTTTTGGTACATAGGGATAACTACGAAAAACAATTTTTTTAACAAAATGTCACATGACTTCGATGACCTTTGACCTCAAATATACATATAACTCCATAACTTAGGAACCACAAGTGCTTCATCCTTCATATTTGGTAGGATGGGAGACCTTATGGTGCCATATACGGTACCTCATTAAATATGCACATATCTAATTCTGGGCAAGCCAATAGAGCTAGAGGTCTGATTTTTGGTATATAGGCATAACTTAGCAATAAAATTTTTTGACAAATCGTCATGTGACCTCAATGACCTTTGACCTTAAATATACATATATGTCCATAACTAAGTAACCACAAGTGCTACACCCTTCATATTTGGTATGCTGCCAGACCTTACGGTGCCATATCTGCTACCTCATTAAATATGCACATATCTAGTTCTGGGCAAGCCATAGAGCTAGAGGTCTGATTTTTGGTATATAGGGATAACTTAGCAATACAATTTTTTGACAAAATGTCACGTGACCTCGATGACCTTTGACCTTGAATATACATATATGTCCATAACTCAGTAACCACAAGTGCTACAGCCTTCATATTTGGTATGATGGGAGACCTTATGACACCACATCCTGTACCACATTAATTATGCGCATATCTAATTCTGAGCCAGCCAATAGAGCTAGAGGTCTGATTTTTGGTATATAGGGATAACTTAGCAATACAATTTTTTTGACAAAATGTCACGTGACCTCGATGACCTTTGACCTTGAATATACGTATATGTCCATTACTCAGTAACCACAAGTGCTACAGCCTTCATATTTGGTATGATGGGAGACCTTATGACACCACATCCTGTACCTCATTAATTATGCGCATATCTAATTCTGAGCCAGCCAATGGAGCTAGAGGTCTGATTTTTGGTATATATGGATAACTTAGCAATACAATTTTTGACATAATATCACGTGACCTCGATGACCTTTGACCTTGAATATACGTATATGTCCATAACTCAGTAACCACAAGTGCTACAGCCTTCATATTTGGTATGATGGGAGACCTTATGACACCACATCCTGTACCTCATTAATTATGCGCATATCTAATTCTGAGCCAGCCAATAGAGCTAGAGGTCTGTTTTGGTATATAAGGATAACTTAGCAATACAATTTTTTTGACAAAATATCACGTGACCTCAATGACCTTTGACCTTGAATATACGTATATGTCCATAACTCAGTAACCACAAGTGCTACACCCTTCATATTTGGTATGATGGGAGACCTTATGACACCACATCCTGTACCTCATTAATTATGTGCATATCTAATTCTGAGCCAGCCAATAGAGCTAGAGGTCTGATTTTTGGTATATAGGGATAACTTAGCAATACAATTTTTTTGACAAAATATCACGTGACCTCGATGACCATTGACCTTGAATATACGTATATGTCAATAACTCAGTAACCACAAGTGCTACACCCTTCATATTTGGTATGATGGGAGACCTTATGACACCACATTATGTACCTCATCAATTATGCGCATATCTAATTCTCAGCCAGCCAATAGAGCAAGAGGTCTGATTTTTGGTATATAGGGATAACTTAGCAATACAATTTTTTTGACAAAATATCACATGACTTCGATGGCCTTTGACCTCAAATATACATATAACTCCATAACTTAGGAACCACAAGTGCTTCATCCTTCATATTTGGTAGGATGGGAGACCTTATGGTGCCATATCCGGTACCTCATTAAATATGCACATATCTAATTCTGAGCCAGCCAATAGAGCTAGAGGTCTGATTTTTGGTATATAGGCATAACTTAGCAATAAAATTTTTTTGACAAAATGTCACGTGACCTCGATGACCTTTGACCTTGAATATACGTATATGTCCATAACTCAGTAACCACAAGTGCTACAGCCTTCATATTTGGTATGATGGGAGACCTTATGACACCACATCCTGTACCTCATTAATTATGCGCATATCTAATTCTCAGCCAGCCAATAGAGCTAGAGGTCTGATTTTTGGTATATAGGGATAACTTAGCAATACAATTTTTTTGACAAATTGTCATGTGACCTCAATGACCTTTGACCTTAAATATACGTATATGTCCATAACTAAGTAACCACAAGTGCTACACCCTTCATATTTGGTATGATGGCAGACCTTATGGTGCCATATCCGGTACCTCATTAAATATGCACATATCTAATTCTGGGCAAGCCAATAGAGCTAGAGGTCTGATTTTTGGTATATAGGCATAACTTAGCAATACAATTTTTTTGACAAAATATCACGTGACCTCAATGACCTTTGACCTTGAATATACGTATATGTCAATAACTCAGTAACCACAAGTGCTACAGCCTTCATATTTGGTATGATGGGAGACCTTATGACACCACATCCTGTACCTCATTAATTATGTGCATATCTAATTCTGAGCCAGCCAATAGAGCTAGAGGTCTGATTTTTGATATATAGGGATAACTTAGCAATACAATTTTTTTGACAAAATATCACGTGACCTCGATGACCATTGACCTTGAATATACGTATATGTCCATAACTTAGTAACCACAAGTGCTACACCCTTCATATTTGGTATGATGGGAGACCTTATGACACCACATTATGTACCACATTAATTATGCGCATATCTAATTCTGAGCCAGCCAATAGAGCTAGAGGTCTGATTTTTGGTATATAGGGATAACTTAGCAATACAATTTTTTGACAAAATGTCACGTGACCTCGATGACCTTTGACCTTGAATATACGTATATGTCCATTACTCAGTAACCACAAGTGCTACAGCCTTCATATTTGGTATGATGGGAGACCTTATGACACCACATCCTGTACCTCATTAATTATGCGCATATCTAATTCTGAGCCAGCCAATGGAGCTAGAGGTCTGAATTTTGGTATATATGGATAACTTAGCAATACAATTTTTTTGACATAATATCACGTGACCTCGATGACCTTTGACCTTGAATATACGTATATGTCCATAACTCAGTAACCACAAGTGCTACAGCCTTCATATTTGGTATGATGGGAGACCTTATGACACCACATCCTGTACCTCATTAATTATGCGCATATCTAATTCTGAGCCAGCCAATAGAGCTAGAGGTCTGATTTTTGGTATATAGGGATAACTTAGCATTACAATTTTTTTGACAAAATGTCACGTGACCTCGATGACCTTTGCCCTTAAATATGAGTATATTTCCATAACTCAGTAACCACAAGTGCTACATCCTTCATATTTGGCCGCCATATTGGATTTTACGTGCAATTCCCACTGACACGTACAGTAACTATGAGATGATGTTCAAAATCATACTTTTCCAAGATCAAATTTTGCACATAATATCATTAGTGCAAGATCTTTCAACCATGTTATCCGCTTGGGCCCCGCCAACGCTGCTTGCAGCTTTAATTTCTCTCTCTCTTGCTGTACATGCTTGGTAATAGTATCGACACGGTGTTCTTTTATAGTTTTAAACTCGACGTTTCATCTTTCTATCGTGCAGCCTTTTCGTTCTGCCGATTACAGAAACCTCGCGCAGCACCGTACCCGACAACAAGCGACATTTATGTCATGGAGTTTCCCAAGCGAGTGCATGAGTTCATACACACATTATGCAGATTCACAAGAGCAAGTTCACCGATCTGCTAATTTTTCAAAACGAAATGCAAATATTTTTTTTATTTCATGCCTTTTCTTTCTTTAAATATAACCCAAAAATTAAATTACGTCAAACGTGGATTGCGAGAGTTTACAAATGATTCTCGTGTACGTGTTGTCTGACCTTATCTATTAATCGCAGACTCCACAACAATGAACGTGAAACAAACCCGGCTCAACTTCTAGAAGTGCCGAAACTAGCAATTTTTGCTATATGAGGTCAGTCATCAAAAGTTTGATAAAAGAAAAAATCTCCGAAATAATTATGTGTGCGCTGGTATTGCGCAAGTCGAATGACTCCACTGTAGACAAATTGATACTCTGCTGTCTCTCGGAACACGCTGTCGATGATAGCCTGCACTGTTCTACGCTACTGCGTGATTATTAGTTTGATAAAATCGGTACAAGAACATATATAAATACAGTTTGAAAAATAACACGAGTCAATCTCTCCCGTGGTAACGAAGGGCGACAAGTTTGAAGCGTGGTGCAAAAGCTAGATAAGAAAATACAACAGACATTTTATGTTGTCAAGAGTTACATGTGTTCGTCTCATTTTGAGGAAGAGAAACTAGCAACTGACGTCCCTTTCGCACAGGCTCGGCGCTAACATGAACTTGACAATCATTTTCACAACGAACATGCATAAATTGCCGATCGCGAGACAGGAAGTAGACAACTTGAGTCAAGAATTAAGTGAATGCCAATAGCGCGACGACAGCACACAGGTCTCGATCGGATAGACTTTTTTACACAAGTTTCGACGTTGTCATCTTGACTGTGAACTCTGGTAACCAGATTGTAACCGTTGAGACAACAGTATACAGTTAATATGCTAGTTAAACGTTCGAAAAATGTATTGAGTCGCTAATTACCCCTCAGTGTTTGTTGTGCAAATACCACCTACTGGTGGCACTAAGCATTTGCCAGTTCAGTGTATAATTTCTCTCTATTTTCACTCGATCTGCAATCCCAAACGTGTTCTAAATTCACAAAACTGACGCTAAATATTTCAACTTAGTCCTGGTGTGATAAAATTCGCAGAAAATAGTGCGCGAGTCTGACTCCTTGGCCACAATGTGTGACGCATAGGTCGAACACAAATCGTGGATTTTCTCAGTTCCGTTTTTGGCAGTGCGTACATTATTCAAATAAGTATAAGTCAGCGGCGCCTTAGACAGAAAGCCTGATTTTTCACCTGTGGATAGTGAATAAATACATTTGAAAGACAGTGTCTCAGATTTCCGATAAAAGGCCTGGAAGTGAAGATATCCTGACAAACGTGAACAAAGGCCGATAATTTATGCAAAAATCGTCAAGTTGACACTTTGAAGGCTTATTGTGCGAAAACAAAAGCGAATTTCGAAAATCCGCGACACTGTATTTTTGCCCAGTATACCCAGCCGTCGATTGCCGTAAACAGATCAGCAAGGCTGATTGGAGATTTGTACTTACACTTTTTTGATTAAAAAAAAACTAAAAAAACACGTGTTTTTGAGTTAAACAACCGTATGCGCACTGTTTTTGAAAAACTAACAAATTTTCTGAACTCTTCGGTGACCGAGCAGATAAAAAAAGTACCACATGTCGGGTGTGTGACCACAGGATTGAAAATAAGTGTCAATGAACCCGAGTCGCTACCTTATTAACAAGGTTATCGCCCAGAGAAAAACGCGGAACCTGCGAAATTTATATTAAATCATGTAATAGGTGTATATCCAAGTTTTCATGAATGTATTCATGAAAGAACATATGACCGTCCCTTACCATGTTTGCTCATCTGTGTTTCACTCAAAAGACCACATATTATTATCATCTAGAATGTCACGTTTAGCTTGAGTTTAAATGTCTTTGTACGAAACGCCCGACAGAATGCAGAATATGAAAAACCTACGATACCATCCCAATGCTTTAAACCATATCCCTATTTTTGAAACTGCTTCATTCTGTATCAACGAGCCTAGTGGTTCATTGGTTAAAAGTGGTAACAATGTATCGAAACATTGATATAGCTTTGTTATAATCAGATAAGTGATAGCTCTGTCATTTAGTGACTCTTACAGTTCTTAAACCAACAACAGCCTTTTTCACATCCTTTTTTACTGTTAAAATAACCATATTTCCTCCAAACCGCATATTTGTCAGCGCATTCATTTGATCCGTTTGCCAATTAGAACCTCTGTACGGATGAATTGTTAGCTTGAACGATGACGAATGAACAAGAGAAAAACGCGTGTACACGTATATGCACAATGTCTACGACGACACTGCAAATGTTATCATCAAACTGACAGACTCTCACAGATCACTGACCTTAAAACATTAGATGAACCGTACTTATGTTGAGAAGAACATACAGAGGTGACCCAGGAAATTATTTGCGGGCTAATTAAACGAAAATCGATTCCGTGACAAGAAACCACTTACATTAATTGAAGTTATCGCTTCATCTTGAAAAAACATTATGCCATACGTAGTAGTCTTATTCAAGTGAACATGCCTCACCAGTGAAGCAAATGAAAACACTGAGAGACTGTGCGCTGAGCAACCACGCGAACGTAAATATTTGGCTATTTTCTTTGAAACAATGCGCCAATTCTAAAAATAGGAAACTTTAGTGAGGAACAAAAGCCTGGTTGGATTTCCCCTTTTTGTAGAATTTCAGCCCTCTTCTTCTTCCCGCTCTTCTTCCCTGTCTTCTTTGACAAGAGGCTGACATCAAAAATAACATATGCGTCTTCTGACTCTTTTGACTGACCACTTTCTTTTTAATATTGATATTAATATGAATTTATGTGCAAACAAAAAACGACTTCAGTGTCCCAATACTAGCCTCCCTAATAAGGAAGATTACTAAAAGTAATGACCATAACTTAAGGAACTGCGAAAGTAGGTATACTAAGGTTTTATTATATTCAGTGATGGAGCGATATGTAGGTAAACAAAATTAAAGAATTTTGCAGTTAGTTTTCAAAATAGCTTAAACTTTCACTTTGCTTAGAAATTGAAAACAGTCCGTTACGCGTTATATGGTTCACAAGCCCTATTGGTGAACAGTCGATATGTTCGACAGTGTTCAGAATGTTTGTACGTTTACAAAAAATTTACAATAGAAGAGACTTTACTTTTCACCAGCGACCGTCAAAATATCACCTAAAAACTGAATCGTCTCAAGCAAGTATTCGGAACCAAATAGACGCGCGTTTGTTTTGTTTTGTTTTTTTTTTTTTTTTTTTTTTTGTGAACACGTGAATGTTTTTTCAGATGAACTAAGCCTTCTGTCTTTGTCTTTGTATGTTGTGGCCACGTGTCTGGTGCAAACACTTAATAACTGGTTACCACAGCGGTATCCAGGAAGTACATGGGACACTACATTGCGAGGGAGCGAACACTACAGAACGAGGGTGATAGAGGGACACCAGGCAACACATCACACTGCCGTGAGATGAAAATCACATGGTAATGAAACCTAAGAGAAAAGGAGCAGCCAATCTGTGGGCTGTAAACGGACCTTATTGGACCGCAAACACCAATAGCTGTGGCCATTACATGTGTTTAGGACATTAATCGTAGTTCATTTCGAAACAGGACTAATGGATATAAACGTGAAGAGTATACTGTTAGCTTTGATGAAACACATTGTTGCCAACTTTACGTATTCGATAAAGGTCAACAAAACAACTAATCAGTAAGTTTTATAGCATATAAATGGAGTTCAGACGCCCACCTGTGCCTGAGTCCCCAGCCCATGCCAATTTGTCAAATCCTTGGCACATCGTTTGGCTAATTATCTATTGTCAATTATTCATAAGCTGTATCAGTTAATTAGGAAGCAATTACAAGCGTGTGTTTACGCGAATTGATTATCTTTAATTGTACAGGCGTAGCGGGGACTGACCCTGCAAGACGGACTGTTTGAATTTTGCAACACCCGAAATTTTCATGAAGCGAATAAGGAAATCCATGGTTTGGGATTTCCATCTTTGAAGTAAAGAGTTTTTGATTACTGAAAAAACAAATCAGCAACATTAATATGATCATAATCTTGGATAGTTGGGCAATCTGTGACCTATAGAATGCATCAACCCGTCTACTCAAATTCTTTCTAGACAAAGTTGACTGTTGGAAGAACATGAGGCTTGTTACACCACTGACAGTAAAGTTGATGCTGTATGTTTACACAGTCTAACGTGACTCCCTTCCATCAGTCCACGACAGAGGTGTCAGTGACAGCAGCGATTCCGGTGACATAAATGAACAGCATCATGTAAGGGTAACGCAGGATATTGGCCTTCGATATCGAAGGCCGTGTTATTATTATTTATCCGCTCGCTGCAATCAAATTATTTATTCGTTTAAATTACTTCTATCCTCCTCCTTTTATCGTTGGTGAAATACAACAGAATTTTTTTCGATTTCTTCTGCCGTCTTTGCTCAATTTAAATTAGGAGGACAAAATCGTATCAATCTCGTCCCGCGTTTTTGAAAGCTTTGTGGTCAAATTATCTGCAAGGATAGTTTTACTTATTTCTATAGATCTTCCTATAATTTTGTTCGCATAATGCAATTTTTAGAGTTCTAAGACAATGCTTGCTGTATAAACATATATGTTACTAGACCCCTAGGTCATCAGGAGAAACCATTTTTATGTTTTAGAAAAATCCAGTATGGCCGCCATGTCACGTGACCAATCAAAATTTGTAGGCCCGGGTGTTCGAGTACTCATAGGACTCGTTTAGCCCTGCGAGTTTGAAATGGTTGCGTGCAACGGATTTTGAGATCTAGGTGGGCAAAGAATTTACGGAAGAAGTATAAATTAAAGAAGAAAGCTGAACTCCTGTTAAAACAATAGGGGCCCAACCCAATAGTGGCTTGTGCCCCTAACAACAGAGTGGTCTGTCAAAAGAGTCAAAAGACGCATATTTTATTTTGGATGTCAGCCTCTTAACTTGTCAAAGAAGACGGAGAAATAGAGCGCGAAGGGAAAAGAAAAAGGGAAAATCAAACCAGGCTTGGGCCCCTTATTAAAGTGTATTATTTCTTGTAATCGGCGCATTGTTTCACAGCAAATAAGCAAATGTTCACCGTTCGCGTAGGTGCTTATTGGTTTCATTAGCTTTACTGGTGAAGTATGTTCACTCTAATAAGGAATTAAGCACGGCACAATTTTTTTTCAGGATGCAAACGATGACTTCATTTGATATAAGAGGTTTCTTGCCACAGAAACAAACTTTCGTTTAATTTGCTCGCAGATAATTTCCTTGGTCATCTCTGTATATTCTCATAAACTAGAGCTCGGCTCCTCTAGTGTGTCAGGGTCGGTGATCTGTGCGAGTCTGTCAGTTTGATGACACCATTTGCATAAGCGTTGTCATAGTAATTGCTGTTCGTCTCCTTCTCTGAATTAAGGTTTATATTAAAAAAGCGATTAAAGCATTTTACAATACGATCTCTGCCCTTTGAAAGTACTGAGCTTTGTATGAGTAATATTTCGAACAAGTTCATTAAGACAATTATGCCGCTACCTCCAGAATAATCCATTTGCTTCGATACTTGATTTTAAGCATTATCACTTCTACATATGTCGTTTTTATTTTTCAATTGCATTATTTTGTCATCGATATTTTATCTTGTTTCCGAACCCGGGTTCATATATAAATATGTTTGTTACATAGCTGTCACTCAAAAACAATTAAACTAAGGGTTTGCACTTCATTTCTTTCCTTCAACAGACTCAAGTAGGTCCTGTAATTGGAGTGGTGAAGAAGGCAAGCTTATTTTGAGGATTATTACAGAAAGGCAATCACGCGCGTTAAAATAAGGGCGTTGATTCTAACAAAAAACAGACTGTGAAAGAAGTCTGCTGTAGGTTTAAAAATCTTAAGTCTCGCTAAATAACAGAGTTATCACTTTTCTGATAAAAAACAATGCTATATAAATTTTTTGACAACAATGCTTTCGCTTCTTACCAATGAACTACTAGGCTCGTAGATAAACAATGAAGCAGTTTTTTAAAAAAAAGGTACATTATAGAGTTTTTGGCCCACGCGTTGGGCGAAGTCAACCTAAGTGGGCCTATGTCATAAGTTGGCATTCGTTAGTCTGTATGTGTATGTGTGTCTGTAATATGTGTGTGTGTCTGTCTGTCTGTCTGTCTGTGTGTTATGGATTTGTATCGTCGGTATCTCTCAAACTCATTCATCAAATGTCATGAAATTAGGTACACAGAATCTTTAGGGTGGAAACTAGATCTAGGTTTTGGGGGTTCTTGGTTGCATAGTTCAGCAGAAATTAATATTTGAAGTAATATTTTGACTTATTTTTGCTCATTTTTGCTCATTTACAGAGCAAGAGAGGATGCACTAAATTATGAGCAGTGGACTACTAAATGATAAATTTTGCATAGTTAATTAGTTCAAAGTATTTTGTTTTTCTAAAGTTGTGCAAGCTATAATATTAAACGACAACATGAATGCCAGAAAACCAAATACATTGTTTTGGAAGTAATCAAGATGCTGCATTTTTAATGGAGAAATAATTCTATCAAATTAGCTGGTATAATATTGAGGCAAAGTATAGGCATTTGATAGGCATAAACTGTGCACCACTTCTTGCTAACCTATTGTATTCATATTAGGCTGAGTTGATGTAGTCTCTGCACAAATTTGGATGTAAAAGGATTGTCAAGCATTATAAAGTCATAAATGATCTAATAAATTTAAAGAAACCTATAATACAGCAAATTATCTTGTGTATGTGTACCTAGAGGACTCAAAATCATAGAAATAATTGAAACTGTGGACCAGCAACTCGTACCAAAAATAAATAAAGGTTCAAGATTACCACATGTGTATTGTTACGACCTGGAAATTATCTATCTGAAATAGTACCTGATTATTGATCCTGTTACATAATCTATGTGTAATATCGATATTGTTGAATATTTAACATGTACTTTTCCAGAAATTTATTTTGCCCTGATATTTATATTAAGGTAGTATGCACCTCAAAAGTGAAAGACTTAAACTTTTGCTCTAACTTTCCTCAAGGAATCTGTCCATCATTCTTTATAAAAATCAAGAATAAAAATAGGGGGTCACAATGCAAATTTTGGTACTAGAGAAACAAATTACCAAAGATTTACCGATATTAGAAATTCAAAATGGCCGCCATCCCTGTGTTAACTCTATGGAGAAAAATAAAAATTTTCGAATTTCAAAAACTAAGCCATTGAAAAGGTTTATTTCACTAAGAGCTGTAAAATGAACCCCCACATGTGGTATATCAGAAGAGAATTGTAAAAGTTTGAGAGTCCGAATGTCTGTCCCCGAGGTGCGTTCTACCTTAAGTACTAATATATGGATGCAATATTTCTATGCATTACTTGAGAAAAGTGAACGAGATTTGAAATATCAAAGAAATGTATGTGTATGGTTGTGTTCACTGTAAAATAATGAATGTGAGTATAAACAAAAAAATTTGTACATGTGGGTTCACAATTCTATATTCTGGCATGTGAGGAAAATTGATTCATAAGTGCCGTCTTAATTTTGCCAATTTTCAGAACTTTTTAATCATTGACACACATATACCAAAAGTTGAATATTTCTTCTTTCTTTTGTTCTGATGTTTTCCTTTACATGGTGTAACGAAAGCACATTAGGAGAGACTATTGTACAGCAGGACAAAGATGTAATTTAAGGTATACAGCATCTTCTTCAAATAGCTGTAAAGTTGAAAAGAAAATGGAAGGAAGTCTAGAGATTAGGGAAAAGTGATTGCAAAAGAAGTCGATGAAGACTCAGTCTACTAAAATCCAGTCATAGGTTATGTGCTCAACCCAGTGCTGGCAATGTTGTCAATCTCAGTTCAGTATTTTAGAATGTTTTATTGAGTAACAAATACAATGTGCAGCAGAAATACATCAAATAAATAAACTACTTAAAGTATCACAATTGAAAAATAAGTAGGTACATCTTAAACAAAAGGAAAATACGAGTAAAAATATTAATGATATTATAACAGCATGTGCTTCATGGCAGTGCATTGTTCTAAGAGACCTTACTCAATGTGGTGTTGTAAAAATCTTCACCAATCTTAAAATTGATATTAGCACAAAAAGGCGGTTTTGGTAAAAAATCTTCTTCATAACCTCTGTTCAGACAGCTGAAAATCTTCAATTTTGTTTTATTGAGTGAATTTTTGCCGTTTTTGGTCAAAATCTTTGTTTCTCAAAAGTTACTCATCTGATAGCTTTGATATTTGGTATACAGGTTCCTAGCGTTTATATTAATGTAATATATTAAAATGTTCAATTTTGTATTTTTGCAGCTAAATTTGCCATTTTGGCCAGGCTTTCCTGAAATGAGCTATCAAAGATATCAACCTTTGTGTCACAAAAAGTTATTCTCAACATAACACGTACCTCTGTCGACTGTCAGGTCGCTTGCTTTTTCAAAACTGCTGGTCAAATGGCTTTAATATTGGTATACAGGTCCCTAGGATGACTTTAGTGAGATAATTTCATACATTCAAGAAATACTTAGGTTTGCATAAAAATATAGTAGCTTCAGGGACATTGGTCCTATTTTTTAGTAAGCAACTGGGTGGAATTTTTTGACCCGAAAAGTCCTCCTGGAACCCTCCCAATAGCAAATGGTCCATACCTAATGTACGCCCTAGATTTTTATGTAAATGAAGTGATAAAGATATAACTTATAAATGCGTATGTCATAAACACCCATGGTCACATCATAATCGATATGGTGATTATGAACCCTCTCTGTGTAGTAAAGAATGGTGTAGCCCTACATCATGTGAGTCAACTTTGCACTCGGCACGTCATCATCACTGATCTCGGGCAGCTGATCTCTCGGTGCCCTTGAATACGTCTGTGATCTCTAATTTTGGACCGACCAGAACAGAAGCAATACAGTTTGAGCGGTGGTATTTGGAATCAAAGTCGTTCACTTGAGGAGCAGGTAAGAAATTTCATTGTTTGCAAGCTGTCATATCTGAGTGATTGACCATGTTACTTGATCTTGTTGGTGACTTTCATTCTTGACCGTGTGAATGAAATTTTCCAATTCTGACAATGATTAGGTCCGTTTCATTTACCAGGGTAAGCAAAGTACTCATGCCTCTTTGTAGTCATGATAGTTTTCTGCTAGAGTTAATCAAATCACATAAACGAAGGTATAACTCTCAAGAATCAAGTTAAGATAGTTTCAAAGTCCCCGTACGCATAAAAGTTAAAACGTCATTGAACATAAACGAGTCGTCGGCACAACCCTGAACAGGCCTCACTGTGTATACTCTCTAGTACCTCAATGCTACAAGTGTGTTCTTCTGAAGAGATCAGGTTGTTGACAGTTAAGGTGCAGAAATAAAAATCAAACACTGCCGTGTGTCCGTTTGTCAGAACCAATGATCATGAATTTTCTTAAGTCCATTTCATGTTTGAAAGTTTATGCATCGATCACGTTATTTTGGTCCAAATTGAGCGTTCGCGACTCCCTTGCCGTGCTGTATTTATAATTGTCCTTGCAAATTGGGGTGGGTCTTTTCTGGAGGTCGAAGCCATGTCTGCATGCAGGAAGCCAAACGGTACGCCAAGCTCCGATTGTCTCTACAGCCAAATCACAGAGCTTAGCAAATTGTACAGCTTTTCAAATTCATTATGCATGTATCATTAATTCATGTTAAATTTATGTAAACTACGGAATCACCCAGAACGTTAGTTTGTTGTCGGGCCGGATGCCTACGGGGAACGATTTTGCTATGGTCCCTCAGTTCAAGTCGCGCCGGAGTGACACCAACCGTGGACGTCAAAAAAGATGTTTTTTTCACTTTCATGCTCCAAAGATAGCGGTTCACCAGAAAGTCGTTAGGTTACATGAAATGAATGATAGCTCATTAATGTATCATGTGCACGTGTGTATGTTTTCAAAACAGACAACTCCAAAGATACTGCTCAGTGCAGCAGTTGTGCCACAAACGTAACATGAGCGTTTTTAGTCACGGGAATAATAATACCTTAAAAAGTCAAAATGAATCATTGAATATGGAATTTTGTGAATATATTGACTTTAACGATAGACATAGTGAGCTGAACTGTACACTGAAGTGTACAGTACTTTGTAGGGAGGTAATGCAGATTAGAATAGAATATGATGATGGTGTATTTGGATGCGTGCACGCGTTGAACTTGAGTAGAAGAAATCGCACTGCTAAAATATAGATACTGCCAGAGAAACGGCTAAAATACAGGTACTACCAACAGAAATAAATCTTGTGACACTAATCAACATATTTCACTTTTTATTCTTAAGTCTTTTCATGAAAGTTTATCCTATACTCACACAGATCCTCTTTTCCATGACGAGTTTAACTAATGACACACTTTGTTATTGAAACCCATTCTCCAATTTCATGCTGCTTTTTTCAACTATTACCGCGTCGGCAACTTAAGTTTTACTTTGATTGTCTATTCGAGAACCTTGTGAATGTACGTGTCATAGTCCGTGGGCTGTTACATCCATAAATCTGTTTGATTTGCTTCATAAGGAGGAAACAATAGTTATCGTATTTTCTTCCGGTTAAAAATACTGAATTACCAGAAAAAATCGATTTAAAGTTATCCAATTCTATGACGTCTTATTTTTTTACTAAAACCTTATGCATTTTAGAAAGAGCAGTATCTAAGCTTTCTAAAACTATAAGGTATATGGCATTTCAAGCCAGTTTACTTCATTAAGGAAAGAATGTTGTACCGCTACCCCTAGCTTTTACACACCCCATTCAGATACACGCAATTCAAAATTGACTCCAGAGAAGTAGTGTATAGTTAAATATCTAATGTTAACACTTTTTTCTTGTTTAATATGTGGGAATGAATAAATCAAACACAGAAAGCTGTCAAAATTTTCCTTAATAAAAAGTAAATCACCATTGTTACATGGTATTTTGGGTAAAAATTTCAAAATTGTCAAAAAAATTCATTTTAAAGTCGTCCTATTCTCTGTACACAAATAATTTTGCTAAAATTGGTGTTCCTCATAAAAAAGAGAATCTGAGCTTTCCAAAAATGTATGGTTTGAGCTATTTCATGCTAGTTTACTCAATGTAGGGGAGGATATAGTACCCCCTACCCCTACCCATTTTTCGCCATTTTTTACGGTACATGCAAATCAAAAACCAGTCCAGATAGGTAGTGCATCCAAAATATCCAATGTTAACATCTTTTTTCTTGTTCAGAAGGTCCTAAAGAACAAAGAAATACCCATATACTCATGTAGTAGGGATGTGGCGGGGGTGCACGGTGGGCCCCTCCACTATCATCTTTGTACTACACGCATCAAAATGCAACTCAGTATGTGGAGCAGGCTTCACAAACATTATGGAGTACTTCTTCACTCAATTATCCTAGACTCATGTTCTTTTCTTTTTTAACATTCTAACTTGAGGGACCTCTTCGAGACAGACAATGGCGGCGCAAATTCTGGCAGCGACCAAAAAACAAACGTACAGTTATCAGTCCAGACAGCGGCTGCCCCGTGCTGGTTTACTGTTATAAATGGACGAGTCGGTGGCTTTGAAATGTGTCCGTGATACCCGAGCTAATTGTGTGTTTTAGTCACTTGAATAATTTTGATCATAGAGAGCGGGGATTTGAAATTTTTTTAGGGTATTGAGGGGGATCTAAAAAATATGATTTCAATCGCGGTTCCTCCAGCCCCCGCCCCCAATTTTTATTTGTGAACGCAGCCTATCTGAATGCGCCAATGCAATCACAAAGCAATATGGAAACACTGTGACAGTACACTTGATTCTTCGCAAGAGACGGCAATGCCATGGAAGGGGTCACCTGTCGGGGTTTTATGCGAGGCTAGCTCTCATGTATCATCTCCGTACGAGTATGTTGCTATCGAAGAGGAGTGTGTCCCTGTCGCTTGGTGTGGGGGGGGACCCCTCTTTGAAATCGACGTCGTGCTGGGGCATGTTTCTTGTCGGTAAACGCGAGTGTCAATCACGTTGGCGTTATCTTTCAAAGTTACTTTGCTAATGTCAATGCCACACCTATAGGCTTGGCGGGAATCAGGTATTAAACCAAGCCAAGCTGCAGACAGAATGCAGGTGTTTGTCTCCTGCTTTATCTCAGTATATCCGATCTGATGACGTGCGCATACGCACTGATGACCTGAACAGATTTTCGGTCTGATAACGGGTTTATGCACTTGTGACTACAACATGTTTATTAGGTTGACGCTTATTATCAGTAGAAAATGTGTGAATTAGAAACGGCTGACGGAATTCCCAAACTGTAGTGTCACGGGATAAAATCTTGAAAAACAGTCCACGAGAGTTCAAGCAATCAATTCTAAATCATGCATGTATACAGCAATCATGATAGAGCTTATCACAAATATTCCATTCAAGAAATTTGCGTCTTGAAAATGAACGACTAAACTTCTGTTGAAACTTTCGTCAAGCAAACCTTCAACCATGTCTTTCAAAATCAAGAATAAAAATTGGGGTCACGGCGCAAGTGTTAAGTACAAGAAATATAAATACAGTAACCCAATAATTACAGATATATTGAATTTAAAATGGCTGCCATCCCTGTAATATCATTCGCTTTTGCGAAAAAACAAAACAAAACAAAAAACAAATAAAAAACATTTCTGTTTGTCACAAAACATAGGCAAGTGAAAACCTCATATTACCTTGAGCTTCAAAAATGAGCTGTGAAATGTAGAGGGTTAAATGAATAATTGTAAAAGTCTATTATGTAAGAGGGTTATGGAAGTGTATAGCCTTTTGAAATTTACATTGAAATTGTAATCTAGCATGTGAATAATCTGATGAAACAATCTGGCGCCAGCACAGGCCTTTTAATTATACAATTAAAATATGACACTTTTGCTGGTTTGAACGCGGTACTGTGGGTAACTGGATTGTAAAGAGCGCTCTCCAGAATTATGGAGCAGTGCATCTTTATCATTTGCTACTGTTCTCTTCCTTCGTACCTCAGTGTACACGATGCCATGTATACATGTGTCAGGATGTGAAATAGAGTGGAGCAGTTCGAGAAAGCAGCCCTTTAGTGCTACGAGTAATTCATTTCACGTCGAAGCCTTTTTGCGAAATTTTATGTTGCTACGAACATGGTAGTACCCAGGACAACACTACTGTATCCATATTATTGACCTGATAAACAATGTCACAGTCAAACCTAGTGATGACCTTGACTCTGTCAATCGAGTAAAAATTGAATTTGCGCCGTCGTTATGACGAGTTAACCTTATTACGGTTTTTTTTGTTTGTTTGTTGTTGTTTTTTCCAAAGTGCAATATTACCGGCAGGGGTAACATTACGGAAGCGCACGATCATGCACGTAACACGTATTCATAGCCTATTGAGGTTTTTGTCCTAAAACGGTTACAAGTATTCGCCAATGGTAGTTCTATCATATGTCCTCGCTGCCAGTAGAATCCGACTTGGCACTATGGAACATTTCGCCTGGTACACCGTATTATCACTATGTGTCCGTTTCTGTTCCAAGGTGACTCTTCTGGCTCCCCGTCTCTCATTTTGTTTACCTTTCTTTAAGGCTTTGACCTGAGACATATGGATTTTTTTTTTCTGTTGAAGAGTCCCCGCTCTGTCCCTCCCACTATCTCTCTCAAAATGCAGTGACCCAGCAGTGTGAGAGTGTCAGTGTGTTATGTGTGTGTGTGTGCATGCGCGCTCGTGTATGTACGTTACAGCTCTTTTATTCATGACACATCTATGAATAATTGGTTTTGAGAAACTATTTAAAAATTCGTTTAAAAATTCTGAATCCAGATTAATTAGTAGATGGAAATAAAGGACAAATAGAATAATAAGCAAGATTTTCGAATTTATCATAAGGCCATGTAAAAAAATAATTTGTTTGCCGTCCTTTGATTTTTGAAAAACCTACCAGCCAGCCAGGCAAAAATACCACAAGCAAACACAGATAAAAAACACGAGTATATTAACATAAACTCATTTTCCATTTGGTTTCTTTTGGAAAAAGAATATGTTTATTTGTAATAGTGTTAGCATTGTGTTTGTTTTCTTAATTTTCTCTGAAAACCTACCAGCGTGCGGATGGCAAACAATGAAATTCAATTATAGCGCCTAATGCATATTCAGATGCATGTTGACCTAACCATTACATAGAAACTTTAAAAAAATTATTGTGAACACAGGTTGATTAGGCTCTAATGGTTGATGAACAATGATAACTGTCTCATATGATTTGTTTCAAGCGGCGTTGCAATTAGGACCTAATTCGATGACACACTTGGCGGGTACAGCACGTTATGAATCATCGAGTACTCTAGTGGTCGGTTGCATTCCAGCAGAGCAGTGCCTTGTTGTGTATACAAACTGCCTCACGAAACCTTGATTTTGATAATGCGATCGCCTGTGGACTGATTTGGCTGGGAGCTATCGCACACAAACAGCAAACTGGATGCAGGTATTTAAATTCCTCCGTATCCCAGTATCCGTACTGATAACGTGTCAGCACACTGGTGATGCAGAGATATGACTCGATAAAGTAGAACGTACACGGTGTATATTGTGATAAGTGGCAAATATTTGTCAGTCAGTCGCCCTCTCTCATTGATAAATCTATATTTGCTATACCGATAAAAAATATTGACCCTAGAAACTACCACACACTTACTAGCTGCTGGGAGAAAGGGTGACATTTCGATATTTCTACGCCTTCACTGAATGAAATTCCCCATTCTCTCAAATCAAAAAAAGTAAATGAGCGCCCGCCTACCCGTTCGCTGCATCCTGTGGACGTATACATGTTAGATAAAATTTGCAATTACCCACCCTCAAGAAAAAATCCAAACAAACACCTTTCACGAACACCTGTACAGCTTATTACAATAGCGTGAGCTGTGTATCCCGTGGGTACAACGAATGTCTACAGTGTCGTCTTTCACTCGTGAAGACAAGTAGTAAAGAAAACGTGGGCAACTGGGATGAAGTAAGAATTTTACACCCCATTTTATTCATTTATCTACATGAAGCGAAGGAAAATTTAACCATCCATGTAACTAAAGTATGACCCTGACCTATATACGAACTCACGCGCAGCAGCTTGCGCAGTAGTGCATTGTCCTGAACTAAGCGGGGAAATTCCCTGCTGAGTCATTCACATTCCAAATGGAACTTGCGCAATACACTAGCTATGACTCACTATCAGTACATCTGTCGGAACAACATTATCGGATCATTTGTTAGATAGATTCCGACTGTGCTGCAGCTCTGTACAGCTCCTTAAGGTTCCAGTGCCCGTTCCAGTGCTGATTCTCGTCTTCTGGAGGTAAGTATATACTTGTTTTCTATGTGTTTTTCCTACGCCTATCGGAACGAGATTTTAGTCCCTACCGGAACCATAGGGATGTTGCGCAATACCCCTATCGGGACGTTTTCAGGCAGGAACTTTCCGGTAGGGACTTTCGCAATACCGCTTTCGCAATACCGGACTTAAGTTGCTTAGTAACTTGTGATGTCATGTTCAATGTCTGTCATTCTACAGTTTTCAGAAAATTTTCTGTGGAATTTTTTCTGAACGACTCTAGTTCCTATCGGTACGAACTTGTTCACCCTATAGATAAAATTTTAGAATTTTCCTCCGAACTTAAAATATGTCGGAAGACCATTACTTCAAACAATATGAGACGTTTTAGATAAATGGTACTGATATCTAAAGTGTAAGTAGTTGTATCTTTTTTAACAAATGAAATGTTGTCGGAACTACTTTCTTCCCCTGTCGGAACGGTATGAGTAAAAATATCTAAATCTTTTCGATCTTTATCAATAGTTATGAAAATAGTGCAACTCGTTCTTGAATCTGTTTTTAAAGCAATATTTCCAACTAAATCATCAAACTCATCTCCTGTACCTAATTTTATACATTTGATAACAACTGTACCATGCTCAATTACTTTCATATTATCAGTCATCTGTTGATTGGCTGTCTGTAAATTTAATTCAGCCACCTCCTCCCCCACACTTTTCAGACCCAGTTTCTTTAAAGTGGTGTCCCAAAATAATCTTACTGGAACCCTGCTAGCTGTATATGAACAATAATTCTCCCCCTCGTTTATCCACCTTCGCAGTGTATTATCTGCCTTCATTATTGTATTAAGAGGACTAATTTTAAGGTGAACCGGTATACCGAGTAGTGTAATGTATGGATTATTAGGCTTAAGATAAAGACGAAAATCGGACAATTTATATTTGTTTACATTGCTATCAAAATAAATCACATTCGGAGTTCCTGGTGGTTCATCAACCCCACCTACAATTTCACTATCCAATATATCTAAGATGTTACGTGGTACATTATAAGGCATGAATTTCTGACTATCCCCATCCCACGTCAGAGCAAAAGGAGTAGGGTCATTTGAAGCCTTTGTGGCGTCTATTATGGACTCATCAATGTCTTTAAGTTCGGAAAATTCTACAGCATGCTCGTGACTTTGTACCGCGGCAGTAGCTAAAACGAAATATTTCTCGCGGTCCTTATAACGAAGGACGTAATCCTTATTATGATTAGTAGCTATCTTAGTATTATTGTTAACTTTAACATCACTTAAATCTTCAAGCTCAAGATTTTGTACACGAATTGCACCTAGACCTGGACCAGACATAATTAACCTATATACAGTGAAAATTAAAATAATACCTTGTAATATACACAATCATGGCTTCAGCTATAGGAATGACAGTTCTCGGTGCTGTATTAAATGCAACGGCATTCACAGGAGGAAATATTATCGGACAAAAGCTTTCTGGTAATGGTGACGCTCTTATTGAAGAAAAAGTCCGACATGATAAAGCATTAGAAAAATTTGAACATGATCGCAACGTCTGGTCAGAAAAAAGATTACTACAGGCTGACTGGGAAAGAGAAAATCAAGCAAAGGATGCACATGCTGCGGCAGAATTAAGAGATACAGATGAAGAAATCCTGGAAGAAGCAGAAGCGGCGCAAAGCAACTCTACGTCAAGTCCAGTTCAATTCTCAGATTATTATCAGCCAAGTCAAGAGCAAAAGAAATATGAAATGATTTATATTGCTGGAGGATTGGTCGTGGGATGGTTTATCTTCCGTAGACCCCCTCGGAACGCTTCGGAACCGTTCCGGCTTTGGAACGGCTACAATAATTCAATACAAAAGGTGATGGGCCAGTTATTGAAATCGACTTCCTTTCCATCCTGATCTGTTATCCAAATACGCATTGAATCCATCCAGTCTCCCCCCCTTCTCAGTGGCACGGAAATTGAGCCGTTTTTAAAATCATAGGTGACCTTTTCACTTATTCGTTTTGTTTCCCGAATGGGAAGTATTTGTAAACGGTCCGATACTTTCCCCTGTATGTATTCGCCAGAGCCAAATGAAACATAATTTCCAGTAACATCAACGACATCTGAATGAACTATGTATTTAGTAACTGTTAAGAAATCTGCTTGACCTGGACTCATAGTACTTTTTTTCCACGGGGTTGTCCTCATTTTTTCTGAAAAGCCGACGAGGTTAGCGAAGTTACCTGTGGCATTAAAAATACTCTAACATCTTTAGCCAAAGTTAGAAGAACGCGGTTTGTCGGCATATGTTCTTCAAAATTAATTTTTTGCTTCAACCCGATGGCTTTGTTGAGTGTATTGATATTGTAGTTACCTGGACGTATTGTTATAGACTTCTTCGGTTGTCCACCTTCTTGATATTTTAATATGCTATTTCTCCTCGTTATGTTATACCATGAGTTAAAGAGTGAACACTCGAGCAGTCTTATCTTCGTAAACTTTGATATGTCAATGCAAGGGTTAAAATACATAGTAACTGGTTTGCCTGTTTCGTTTCAATCCAAATGATCATCGTTGTACGTTATATGTATATATTACTAAGTATAAGTGTTCGATGAATATTATTATTATTATTATTCCGAAGGTGCCCATTACAAAGTATAAGGTTCTGCAGGAATAATATTTTTCTGTTCAAGGAGATCTTTGGTCGCAACCGCGGCAGCAGTCGCACCGCCTAATTTTGCCAAGCGAGTTAAATTTGGTCGACTTGGATCGCCAACCTCTATTTTCAGAAATTTGCTGGAGATCATAAGATATCCCATCGCAAGTCCTGCGATTACAATACCATCGTACATTGTGTTTACAACTGTTTTAATATCCATGATTGCTGACTAGTATATAAAATAAAAAATAAAAATAAAAATATGGGGAGTTAATCATCTCATACAATGTAGAGGAGCTGGCCCCCGGAGCCGCTACTGGCTCTGTTTTTTCCGCTTTCTTATTTTGGGGAGGATCTTTCCGATCTGGACTCGATCGGACGAGCAGGGGTATGCCGAGCACGCCCCCAATATAGCCCTAATGCAGTCAATGAAACTCCCACAATTCCTAAAACAAGATAACATTTATTATACCAGCGTGAATTATTATCACACTGTTCTTTCATTGTAGGCGGTAGGTCTGCTTCAGTCGCTACCGCATCGCTATCCCCCTCCCCCTCCATTGCTTTTAGTTTCTTCTCCTTGTTTTTCCTGTTCCATTCCGCTAATTTCTTGCCCGCAGCAACTCTCCCTGGATGCTTCGGCGGTAACGTCACTTTCTCTATGTTGCGCTGTGGCGTAGGGAAGGTCGTCCCTGACGGAGTCGTTTGCGGTGTGGGCTCCGTCGGCGGAGCTTCTGACGGAGTCCCTGGCGGAAGCGTTTGCTGAGTAGGAACCGTTTGCGAAGTTGAATCCATTTATTTCAGGTACTATATTAAGCCCGATTTTTTTAAAATTTAAATGTTTACCCGTAATTAAACCGGTGGAAATTAGAGCAATCAGGGGGCCCCACGTGTACCCTATCCGTCCTGATAATCGTTTTATTTCACTGTTTAGAATAAAATCCTTTTTAAGATCAGTGGCATAGTTATCTCGATCATCGATTGGAACTACCTGACTTATTGCACGGGCTCCTAGATCTATGAAACTTTGAGTGATGGTATCACTTATAAGAGAACTGTATTTCGCTTCGTACATTTTGAAGGCTTTATCCACCATTTCATCTTTCCATTTTTCTACGTCAACAACTGAAATCTCCTTACCAAAAATAACTTACTTTGACCACTTGCGATGACACAGAGTATTTTTTCACGTTAGTCTCTATTATGGATCGATTATTGTCCGACGCTGCGGTTGGTAGTGCCACAGTTGTATTTGCCGATGACTTTATTAAATTCTCCATTGTTTGCAGTATGTTATCTATTCTTAGTAAAAAATAAAAAATTCGTTTAAACCTGAATCCGAAATAAAGTATTAACATAGTCTGGAATGTTAGTATGATTCCGAAGTATGGAAAATTCTCCTCCATTTAATTATATCTGTATATAGAAACACAAATAATAATGAGTACAGACCTATTCCCAGTTGCTTTTCAATGAATAAGACGAGCGTACCGACAGTACAGCATTCTGATACCCCCCCTTCCAAACGGACGGGGGAATAAAACCTATTCTCATGGACTTAGAAATATATGTAACGCCGACAGATAAATTTACTTTTCATCCACGGGATATATTTAAAGATAACGTAATCACTCATCGATCAGCGAAAGAAAGTAATGTCTGGCTGGGCGGTCCAAACATGAAATACTGGGACCAGCAATTAAATTTCGCCGTATGGTGCAGCACTACTGGTTGTGGTATATCATTCGCCCATCTCGTCGATAAGAAATATCCACCACAAATACGATCATTCTGCCGTTTCCATGTATATTTTACAATACGTCGTATTCTTCATGAAATGAGCGTTGCACTTCCAGACGATGCTGGGGGGATCTTCAAAGCGGGCGACAATCCGTACAATCTCGTCCAATATGAACTTCTCTGTACAGAATTTGGAAATATAAGTCCAACGAAGTCCGACTTTCGTTATCGAAAAGGTCAAATAAGGGCTTGGTTATGGATATGAATATTACACTAATCGTGGGCCCGTTAGACAGCCAAAAGCGATATACAACGGTCGGGACTTTTTCCTCTCCTCCGACGGAGGCGTTTTCTATACACATACCATTTTGGAAAGAAAAAACATGTACTGCCCGCCAAAGACAGGCCACACTACTATTTCTTTCGAAATGATGGATCGGAGGGACAATATAATAGTTTCATTCCTCTGAAGGGAGACTCGGGACTAACAAAGGCCGGTCTCGCCCGCCTCAATGAAAGTCTTGAAGCCTACGTATATTGTATACTCGGCGCACAAGCAAATATTCGCAGTACCATAGTGGGCGATACTGGCAGTGCAGAGCAAGTCCGAAAAGAATTCGGCGTTCTCCTCGAAGATGAAATTCGTAATACCGACAAAGTAATCAGTTATCGGCGATATCAAGACACAATAATGAATACTGGTGTCAAACTTGATATGGCAGTCTCACCAAATTTACTTCTCTTACCGTCTGAAATGGTCATTCTTTCGGGCCCGGCAATCTCAGGTTATAATAATGAATTGCAATACGCAACAGAATCTATGTCCTTCGGGGTGAATGGTGATATAAACACGGAAGTTCGAGAAAGTGCTGTACACGAGATGGAAGGAGGGGAGGAGGCGGATCCTGTGAAGTGGCAGGACGAGCCCGGAGAGTCACCTCACAATGACACGACTCGGATTCCTAAGGCAGCAGCCGTGACCGGCGCAGACCCTATTCACGAATATGGTAAAATTGGTTTGTTATCTTTAGCAATATTCATTACTATTGTAGGTACTGGAATAAAGTCACTAAACCCTTACGAAAAAGTCCTATAGGACCCAAGTGGGATTGACCGTGGTCCAATAGGAGTACCACAGGAACGGTGTAGGACCAGGCTGGTCCTATAGGAATGATGATTTTAAGTCCTATTGGACAATCCCATTGTAAATGAAATTCCAATAGGAACTATGTGGGACCATTCTTGTCCTATGGGAACAATTCCTGAATGTCCTACAGGAAAATCCTTTTGTAAATGACATTCAAATAGGATTTATTCAATTCTGTCAGAATCATTAGCTTTTGCTATTGCTCTGACAAAATTATTCTTACCATTCTCAGAGAGCAAAATATTTTGCAAATTAATTTGCAATTAATCTTTGGACTGGTACTGAAGGAAACTTGGTTTGTAAAATATTGCATTTTGCTATTTCTAGAATTAAATGAAAAAAAATATACAAACAAGCAAAATACATAAATAAATAACAAACACTTAAATCAATAAAATAAATCAATAAATAGGCCCAGCAATCAAGTTTACATGCTGGCTCATGCATACATATAAGTAGTTACAATATCATTGAGTTTCCACAGACTGAAGACTATTACAACTACCAGCACTTCAAATTCATAAATGAGAATCAATATCACCTCATTATCTTAGCTATGTCTGATCAAGACATATTTTGTACACCTTTTTAAAGTCCTATTAGACTGTCCTATTGGAAAACCTAAGCCCAGAATGCATTTGGGTGGCTGCAGTGCATTATGGGCTAGCATCATCAAAACAAGATGGCCGCTGCAGAACAGACAAAAGGGGTCAGTTGTAGCTCTGAAAAAGGACTGTGTGGCAGCATAACCGGGTGTTTTACAGCTTTTATATCACTGTAGTACAGCAAAGTTAGGTAGGACAGATTATTATATGTCAGTGTTTTCCTTTTGAAGACTGAATAGTTACGGAAATAGCCAGGTTTACAATAGTCCTTTGTCTACTTGCCTGCTCATGATCCAGTGTATACCCATTGTGTGACTTCTAGCTTGTTGACTAGGCATTTCAGTCCACACAAAGAATATAAACAGGAGTGAAGTTTAAAGCCAAGGTAGTAATGTAGTTAGTGATTGGATACATATGGTCAAAATGCATTGATATTATGTTAGACAAAGGAGCAATGGAACAACGGGGTTGGACCCCCTGTTACATAACAAACAGGAAGTTGATATCTCAACGATTTCTACTCATGTATTGCCATCATGAAACCTGAATTCTTTATATGCTGATAGAGCTCATTTGGCTTTTGAATTATTAAAATTATGATACTGAAAATTAAATGTTTTGTGTAACTTTTGGATACATTACATAGCAGCATCAAATTAACTTATAACCTAAAACAAGAGCCAGCCATATAAAGCTGCAACTCAAAAATTTCATGAAGGCAGACCTTAATTTCTATGTGGATATGCTTCTGTAGTCTCAGCCATAATAGTTTAATTAGATAATTGTTACACACAGCTTTGTATAATATTTTTCTGATTATAGAAATAAAGTTTCTTTGTTCAAAAGTATATCCATTGCAAGTTCTTCTTTGCTCCCTAATGAACATTGAAACACCCACTATATAGCTTGTCTTCTTAGCGTCTGTATGTGTTAAATGCAAATGTTATTGTTTACATTTTAATTCTAGTCCAGACCAGAATTCATTCCTCAACAATAACAATGTCTACACATGTACAGGCTGAGTTCAAGGAAACGTTATAATGTTCAAATTGGATTACCATAGGACTGTCTAATAGGACATATTATTATTAGACTACCATAGGACTGTCTAATAGGACATGTCTAATGTTCCTATTGGACTACTATGGGACAGTCTCGTAGGACAGGTGTCACATTCTATTGGACTACTATGGGACTGTCTCATAGGACAGGTGTCACATTCCTATTGGACTACTATGGGACTGTCTCATAGGACAGGTGTCGCATTCCTATTGGACTACTATGGGACTGTCTAATAGGATATTGTCTCAAAATACTATTGGACAATCCTATCAGACTGATTCCCATTGGAGTCCAATAGGACTTTTTTGTAAGGGAATATATAGTTCATTCAGATGTAGTCGATGTGACTGGAAATTATGTTTCATCTAACTCGAGCCAGTAACTTAAAGAACTAGAAGAGATTCATTAATGTACAGTATATAGATCCAATCCGATGGCAATGTTCGCAACCCCACCATTCAACATGATTATAACTGGACCGACATATTCTGGCAAAACAGAATTTATGTTGGACCTCCTCACCGGTCCGTACTTAAGGAAATTCGAATATGTGATATTCATTTGCCCAACATTCATGAATAATAAAGCGTATAATAGCCCTTACAAAAAAGTCCTACAGGATCCCTGTAGGACCCAAGGATCCCTGCAGAGTCCTATAGGGCTACCTCCATCCTATAGCACTCGTCCTATAGGACAACGCCTGTGCTGTAGGATTGTGTCATGTCTTATAGGTTCGTACTAGTCCTATAGGCTCATATTTTGGCCCTATAGGACACCCTACAAGATGATTCTGCCTGACTTTTAGGACTGTAAAACTGAATAGGTAATGTTTGAGTAATGTTTACAATTATAATCATTCCCTTACGAAAATAGTCTGTAGAATTTCACACATTCTCATATACCCTTTCTCAAAAGCTATTTCTATTTACACACACATGCCAGGAACATACCATATTCCTTTTGCCATTTGTACATGTCATGGCTGTACAGAGACAAAGACTCTCTTTGTTAGATCCAAGGTCAAGTGAGCTGACCTGTGCCTTGGCTTTGTTATGTAAATAGTTTCCTGCATTTACAATGGGCTGATTACATAATAGTACAGCCACGCATTATTCATTTGCACTTGAGGCAGTGCAACAGTGAACATGCATGGCTCTTGTTAATGTAAAGTACTAAAGTTCAACTCCAAATTGCATGGAACATTAGGATCCAAGGTCCATTAGCAAGATTCTAACAGTGTTATGGAGAAGGGAGCTCACTAATATGTCACAACTGTAAGGATCCACATTGCAGCATCAACTGAACTGACCTCTAAATTACGTGAGTTAAGATACACATCTATTCAGTTAATAATGCACTTGGCTGAGGTGACAAGTCAAAGGTAGGCCTTGCATTCATATGTGTAGGTTGCTTTATATTTTGTAGTCCCTGTATGTTGCATTGATTTCTGTTTTGATTGATTGTTAATCTTAATTCCTTTAGAAATAAACTACATGTTTATAATTACTTGTTTTGTAAGTTGACTGACTTTTTGAGTTTTGCAGTAATTCATTGCATTGGTACCTATAGCAAAATCATCAGGAGTTATTCCTTACTTAACAAAATTTCTGCACTCTTTTACAGAAGTTTGTTTGCCTTGTGCGAGTTCAATCTCTTAGAACGTATGATAACAATATGTAAAGCGTATTCTGTACCCTATAGGGCTCCCTACAAGACCCCTATAGGGCTCCCTATAAGATCACTATAGGGCTCCCTATAGGGTTCCCTATAAGACTCCCTACAAGGCTCCCTATAAGACCACTATAGGGCTCGCTATAGGGTTCCCTATAAGACTCCCTATAGGGCTCCCTATAGGGCTCCCTATAAGATCCCTATAGGGCTCCCTATAGGGTTCCCTGTAAAACTGCGTTCCAAAATCCTGTAAGACTACTACTGCCTGATGTCCTATAAGACCCTACATGCCTCTACCCTATAGGACTGGTATAGGATATTTTTGTAAGGGAGAAGATTCATTTTCACCGATGACAACGTGTTTATATTTCCGGTCGGACTCGATGCTGTGGATGATACACTAGCCTACGTGCATAAAGAATGGGCCGGTACAAACACTTTAATAGTACTCGACGACTGCGCCTCGTCCAAAGATATGAAGAAGCGCAGTAACGTTTTAGTCCAACTTGGTTTCAGCGCAAGACATGACGGATTATCTGTCTGGGTTCTGACTCAACAATATACTAGTATTAGTAAACCATTCAGGGAAAACATACAGATGTTAGTACTATTTTACACACCGAACAAGATAGACAACAAAACTATTATAAAAGAATATGGAATGGAGGTGTCAGAATGGGAAGCCGTGGGCCTAATCAAGCAATTGAAAAGTAGCCATTCAGTAAACTAGTATTTCATTTACGGAATCCGTACTGCATAACATTTTTCGTATAATATAGCAATTATGGAAGCTGAAGGCTCTACCGATAGGAATCCCGAAGGTGACACCCCCGAAGGCACTCTTAGAGAATTATATTACAACCCAAAACTGGTTTTGGAGGTGTACAAAAATTATATGACGCAGCACGCGCCAGCGGACTGAAAGTGACCAAGAAAGAGGTGCAGGAGTGGTTAAAAACTCAGCTAACCTATAATCTACATAAACCGGTACCTCGTACTCGTGCTACGGGCGGCCGGCGCGTTTTTGTAACATCGATAGACTCTCAATGGCAAGCGGATCTCGTGGAATTCCCTTCATCATTCGCAAAAGAGAACCGTAACATTCGATACATGCTAACAGTAATCGATGTGCTAAGCAAATATGCATGGGCCAGGCCGATACAGTCAAAAACGGCAGATGATACTCTGAAGGCACTACAAGACATAATTAAGAAATCCGGGAGAAGGCCCGACAAACTTCAGACAGATGAGGGGCGGGAATTTACTAATCGAAAAATGCAGGGGTGGCTCCAGGAGGTGGGAATTCACTGGTTTCACACCTACAGTGACAAAAAAGCTAGCGTCGTTGAACGTTTTAATCGGACGCTTAAGACGATGATGTGGAAATACTTTACATATAAACAGACACGTGAATGGCTTTCTATTCTACCAGAACTTCTTGAGAATTACAATAACACCGTTCACGGAAGTATCAAAATGAAACCCAGGGACGTAACAGAGGAGAACGATTGGCAGGCATTTTATACACTATTCGGTCCTGAGTTGGCAGCCGGGGGAGCCAACCCTGAATTCAAGCCGGGAGAACGGGTCCGAATTACAAAATACAAGACCACTTTCAAGAAAGGATATTTACCAAATTGGACAGAGGAGATTTTCGTGGTTTCAAAAGTTGTGTACGCAGCTGGCTTGGGAACGCCACCAGTTTACAAAATAAAAGATCTGAATGGAGAGGAAATACTCGGCACTTTCTACTCCGATGAACTTCAGAGTGCCCGGGGAGCCGACGAGCTGTACAGAGTAGAACGAATTTGAAGACGAAAAAAATTAGAGGAAAGAAATATTATCTGATAAAATGGAAAGGTTATCCGGAAAGTTTCAATAGTTGGGAGCCGGAGGAAAATGTTATTAGAACTTCGTAAGTTCCTGTCCATGGTACTACGTAAGTACTACGTAAGTTCCTGTCCATGGTACTTGTCAAGTACTACGTAAGTACTAACGTAAGTATTTACGAAAGTTATTCAATAAGTACCATGGAAAAGTCTTAATTTCTTGAAAGCCGAAAGTGTCAGTTTACCACCCCACTTCCACCCCCCACCTGGCAAGTATTTATCATGTACTGTCGTAAGTAATGTTCACTTACTGCATCTTTTTCGGCCGTATGTGGATGAGGTGGGGGCCCCTCGGTTCCTGAACATATTAAGTTTGCAAGATCTTCAAAACGACTTCTCATGTTACCACAGTCCGTTCTTTCGAGTCCCCCTTTTTCAGCTTTATCGATAAGTTCTGGTTGAAGTATAATGTACACAACTGACATGAGCCATAGACAAGTAACTTCAAAGTCCGGTGTTACAGAACCGTAGGGTTTCATAATGTCAAGTGCTCGTAGGTCAAACGAAGCATTATAAGCACACACAGATTCACAAGCGTTAAGAAGTTTGTGTAGGTTCTTTAGTGAGACTCGAGGTTGTTCTAGTTGTTCTTGACCAGGTGGGAAGTACGCTTTTTCAAGTTCCTCCTCGCCGAAACCGTCTATTAAAAATCCCTGGCTTCCGCCGCTCCATGCAATTCCAAAGTCAAAAGCTTGTGGATATTCTACTGGTCCGACTGTCTCGGTATCAATTGTTGGATTAAGTATATTCTTGAGAACGAGGGGCGTAAGAGCGTTCCGAATTACCAAACATGGAAGCCTGTAGTCGTGGCAAATTTCTAAGAAAGTCTGTTTGAACTTGTTGTGAATCTCTTCTAGTTCTTCTAAGGCGCCTATTTCGTACGACCTGGCTCGAGTCAACACATTCCGCCTGCAATAATCCCAAGGCATATCTTTGAATATGATAATGAAACTGGGTAAATGGTCAAATGCTCTAGAAACAATCTTTTTTCTTCCGACTCCGTGGAAACGCCCCGGATTCGAGAAAAAGTCAGATGTTGAATTATGGAAGAGTCACAAATAATGTATTGTTCTGAAGGGAGGCCCCCCTCCTCCCTCCTCCTCCCAGCCTGACATTGTAAACTAAGCGTATGTTCTATAAACTGGTTCTGAAAATCGGCAATCGAAACGGGGGTGACACGCCCATTATAAAAGTCAGCAATGTTGCTGGAAAAACTAGTGTCAAATTCTGGTACGTGATACGGATCCAAATTTACTGCATCGTAACTCTTACCACTTCCAGTTGGTCCATTTATGAATATGTATGACATTTTAGGATACTATATCATAGAAAAAATTTTTTTTTAAATTATTTTTATTAAGATATATACGATAAGACAATGACAATCCTTTCTATTTCAACTGCAATAAAAATACTTGAAACCGGAGAAGAGAATATTCAAATCAGTGACGGCAAATCATATTTGGTGAATCATTGGTAGATCCTATTATATATGTAGACAGTGAGCTAGAAGTGGTTTTCAACATCGGACCTAAATATGGATCCAACGATCCTGCTACATGCGATGGGGTGTGTGTCCGTTGGCAACCGAGTCTTCAAAAGTTTACTGATTTAATAATATTCCGTACCCTAGGTGAAAGTTTCGATGCAAGCACTGCTAAAAGTTATGCTGCAAGCCTGGCCGCTCACTCCAAGAATACTACCGGATTTTACAATCCATCTAAAGTTTATCAGAAGCGAGGTAGCGAGGGGCCTCAGCCAGTGGCGTATTTTAAATTTCAGTTTAAAAGAGGGAGAGGGGCTCACGATTTCGCTACATGTATTGATATGGTTCAAGAAATTGACTGCGGTTTTAAAGCAGTGAGCCCATTGCCAGTCCGAGAAAATCCTGCTATTGTACCTCGTAATATCAGGAAAGGTAGTAAGATAGAATTCTTAGCATTTAAACCGCGCTTAAGTAAGCGTGCTCTTTCTTTCACTGTTGAGAGATTAATATTTTGTGCTGCGCCTAATAAACCAGAAATTCAAGATGCGGAAGAAATAGTCGACTTAGAAAGATTAGGTGAGATATATAAACAAATAAATGCTGACAAAAATATTATAGTGGATTTTGATGACCTATCATAGAATAATTATTTTTTCATTTTAAAATTTTTAGGATAGTATATATCATAAAGATTATTATGGCCAGTCAATTACATACAGCATTCAAGGGAGCAGTTTTACGAAAAGAATTTCCTGAAGTCAAGCGAGTCAAGGATATCGGGGAGCTGGTGGATATTGAAGGTATGGTCCATTCGGAACGAAAGATGTACTCTGTTTATACCGAAATGGAAGTCAAATTATCGGATCCGAAAACTGGTAATACACAACCGCGTTCATTGTATGTTAAATTAAATGATACATACACAAAAGATGTAAGAGGATCGGGATTGGATGTGGGGCAACAATTAATAGATCGCTACGATCGTATGCTTGATACAATTGAAAATGTTGAGGGTTCTGGTCTCGTTCTCGAGGAGATACTTAATTTTGAAGTAATTCTAGTAGAAGTTTTACTCGGGGCTGGGGCTGGCGCAGTCCAACTTCCCGGATGGTTAAAAAATAAGCATTGTGTTAGCGATCTGGTGCTACCGGTGGGGGCTGAGAATTGTTTTCAATACGCCATCGTAGCAAGTTTAAAGTTGACCGACCCCGAGTTTCGTGAAAAGAAATGTGGTCAGGTAAGGAGAAAATGGAATACGTACGCCCCATTTATGGCTGACTACTGTTGGGAAGGTATTCCCTTTCCTACGCCCGCCGATCTGACTGTATTCAGGCGCTTCGAGCAGCAAAATCCAGGCATCAAACTCCAAGTATTTCAGATCTACGAAAATGATCCCGCTCCCCCGTCCAACATAACTCAGTTATATAGTGGCGGAGCCAAAGGCGGAACGGATCAAATAGCATATATCTTACTGATAGTTGGCGAAGACGGCGGCCGTTCTCACTTCGTACCAATTACTGCGGAAAATCGCCTTCGTAATTCTCGTACTAATCGAAAGAATGAGCGCAGACGGAAGTGTATTTGCCCGGTTTGTAAAAGAGGTTTTAAGTCAACAGAAGAATTAGAAATACATCAGGTGTACTGTGGAACAGACGACTCCCAGCCAGTTTTTCCTAAGGAAGTGTGTCAATTCGAAGGACATCGGAAGAAGGTCCCCGCCCCCTACGTCGTCTATGCAGATACTGAGGCAATTATTGAGAAGGGGACCGGCCGACACATTCCAATTTGTCTTTCGTATGTTATGGTGGAACGGGGGTGGGCCCCTTCGGAACCGGGGCGACCACCCACTGTTTATGGTAAAAGAACATTCACAGGTCTCTCCTGTGTTACAGAATTTCTAAAGGATATGAAAGAACGGGCTGAGTATTATTCGAAATCGTATTATTGGAAAATAATACCGATGAAAGATAGATCTAATTACCAGCGTGACGGATGTGATCCGGTCTGTATTGCATGTGGACAGCCGGCAGGGTACCGAGTAGTGAAGGAGGAGGCGACCTTCTATTGCGAAGGATGCCGGCCGTCGAGAACCATTCCTATCTACTTTCACAACCTCAAGGGATA
This sequence comes from Ptychodera flava, assembly GCF_041260155.1. Lineage (NCBI taxonomy): Eukaryota > Metazoa > Hemichordata > Enteropneusta > Ptychoderidae > Ptychodera > Ptychodera flava. Next base: position 22,281,206 of record NC_091930.1, on the reverse strand, counting down.
CGATGGTTCTTTATTTTGAAAGAATTACATGAAATAGATGGAGGGGGTTCCGGACAAGAGCCAAATATAATAGCTAAGACGAGCAATGGTGGAATTATGGGCCTCTCGAAAACATTTATTTTTCACGCCTCAATTGTTGTTGATGGGAAGAGGGAGATAAAGAGACGCCACTTTTCTATAAAGTTTATGGACAGTGCTCAGTTGATGATGGGGTCATTGGCGAAGTTGGCAAAAACTGTGCCGGAGGACGGGTGGACGGCGGCGCCACTTTCGTACCCGGACATTCAAAGGGCGAAAGGTTTCTTCCCCTACGAATATTTAGACTCGGTTGACAGACTGGGAGAGGAGGAGCTCCCGGAGAGGGGGGAATTTTATAGCGAATTGACGGAAGAGGGGATTTCTGAGTCTGATTACGAACATGCTTTGCGAGTATGGGACGAAGTTGAGTGTAAGACGATTCGTGATTATATGGAATTCTATTGCGAGACTGACGTTCTCCTTCTTGCGAATATATTCGAAAATTTCCGTGACACATGTTTAAAAGCATATAAGTTAGATCCGGCCCATTACATGTCGGCGCCCGGCTTGACATGGGATGCTATGTTACTTTACACAGGTAATAAATTTGGGCTCATTCAAGATGCTGAGCAGATGAATTTCGTACAGAGGGGAATTCGAGGCGGTATCAGCCAGTGTATATTCATTACTTACAGACAAATCATCCTGCTTACACCACAGACAGAGCTGGCGGGAACTGGGATCCAGAGAAGCCGGTGACCGAAATAAAATATCTCGATGCAAACAATCTCTACGGCTGGGCAATGAGTCAACCAATGCCTACGGGCGGACTTCATTGGATGACGATGGAAGAGTGGGAGGAATGGGAAGAAGGGGGCGGAGCCGGCGGAGCGGGGGGCGGAGCCGGAGGGTGGGGACCCGGCGCCACCTTTCCACCAAGTTTTCTAGAAGTAGACTTAGAATATCCCCCCGAATTACATGAAGAACACAGCGATTTGCCATTAGCGCCGCATCACTATGAATTTCCGAGGCAGGGCGGTCGACTGATTACAAGTGTGATGGATAGAGAGAGATACGTCTTACACTACAAGTTGCTGGAATTCTATCTTCGGATGGGAATGAGATTGAAAAAGATTTATCGGGTGCTTGCTTTCGATGAGAGGGCGTGTCTTGCAAAATATATTGACTTTAACACTAAAATGAGGACAAAGGGGAGGACAGATTTCGAAAAGAATTTCTATAAGCTGATGAATAATGCAATGTTCGGTAAGACAATAGAAGATGTTCGAAAGTACAGAGACTTTAAATTTGTTTCGGACTGGAACGGCACGGATAGTGGACGTAAAAAGATTCAGAAGTATAATCCAAAGATGAAACATATAACTTTCATAACTTCCGAAGAGGATGGCGATTCCTGCGACAGTGCCCTACTGGAACTGAAAACGGATGAGCATAGATATGTAAAACCAGTTTTCATCGGCGCCGCAGTACTGGAACTTTCTAAGCTGCTTATGTATGAGACGCATTACAATTACTTTCGGGTCAAGTTCCCTGGAATACGATTAGCCTACATGGATACTGACAGTTTTGTTTACAGTGTACCGATCCCGGACCCGGACGTAACTTTCAATGATATAGTTCGGGAAGATGTGGAAAAGAATGGTGAGAAGTCTATATATGATACTAGTGGGATGAGTGGGCCAACTTTCCGAAGATTAATAAAAAAGTGATAGGTAATTTAAAGATGAGTTGAATGGTGAACCTATTCTTGATTTTGTCGGCATACGCTCGAAAGTGTATGCTTTTCGAACTCCAACTTCCGAGACGAAAAAAAATAAAGGGGTGAAAGATGTTTGTGTTAGAAAACATTTGAACTTTGAAGATTATAAAGATCTGTTTGAAACTGGGAAGAAGCCGGAGCCGGCACAGTTTGTACAGTTTGTACGGAAAAAGGCTGGAGAAATCCGTAGTGAAAAGCGTAGTAAAATTATGATGGCGCCAAATGATATCAAACGTGTGCAGTTATATAATTGGACACGGGTGAATGGCTGGCAGAAACATGGCCGATAGGACGGACGACGGGTCATGGTTAAAATTGTAAAGACTTTAATCTACTATTTTCAACAGAGACCTGGGCATCGCTAATAACATAAACGTGGGCAAATATATTATCATTGTGAGCGTCATCGCCACCCCACGAGGCATCTTTCTTCAGGATCTCAAGCTGTATTCCGTCCTTTGTGTTCATTACTCTAAGACCATTTCCATGAAATTCAATATCTTTAAAACTACGCAGATCGATAAACAGACAGAATTTATTCTTCAAATAATCAGCCTCATCTATATCAATTTCACACCAATCTTTATCTTCAGCAAAATACCGTCGTACCTCTCGCCAAAATTGTCTTGGTATCATCTTCTGAGCGTACACTTTATTTGCAATGCCTTCAATCATTACAGACACAGATTCAATGGATGGGTTAAAGAAAAGTTCACTGTTCAGTTCTGTCTGATTCTGTTTTTTAGTGAAGAGTAATAAGATACCTCTAATGCTACGTCGTGGTACATTTATATTTTCATTGATAACCGTGTCCGATTCTTTGAATGGGATTGTTCTAAAATAATGTATATGCTCGTAAAGGTAACTTTTTCCACCGTTGTAATAACCAGCAGTTGACCCCGCGAGTTTGGGGTCAGAAATTGTTTCGTATTCCATTTGAATGTTTTTTAATTTATAATTGGCTGTAACAACCTGATTACTGACAAGTAATTGGGAGGCGGGTGCAAGCGTAATTTCCCATTCAATATGACTCCCCAACGCTTCTGGATATGCAACTCCATGGCCTGTTATGAGGGGGTGAGTGAGACGAATAGCATATTTTGTTTTATATGTGTCGAAAAGTAACTTATCGCCCACGACGGCGGCATCTGCATCGGTCGCACCACTTCTCAATTTTCTTAGATTTTCGTTCTGAATTCCGTACAGTGTCATGTTTGTTCTCTCCTTTTTATGTTTGAAGAGATCGCGATAACATTCAATAAGGTTATATTTATTCAAATTGAAAAGTTGCTGCCCCTCAAATGTGAGAACCATACGCTCCACCAAATTTTTTGCAACATTTTGTACTACTCGGTTATATTCATCTCCTGTTACTTCGAGATCAAAAACCAGGTCGAAAGTGTTAGGAACTAGTACTACTCCGCTTTCTAACTTCGGGCATCGTATGATAAGTGTCTGGCCTGGATCTGCCTCACTTGGATTATGAGTAACCACATGATGAGTTCTATATGACTTCGTTCCATTCGGTATTCGGTTGCTGAAAGTCGGTAATAATGTTCTATCGTACCCCATTTTTGTGTAATGTATATAGTAGAAGAAAAAAAAGAAATTAATCACATCTTTACGTAAATATTTCCGTCTGCCTGAAAGATAAATCGATTGCCTGTGTCGCGAATCAATCGAAGAACCCAATATTCTTGGAGATGTTGGACTTCCATTTCATCATTGTCAATCTCCTGAAAGACGTTTATGAATTCTAGTCGCTTAAAGAAGTTAGTCTTTTGACATTCCTTCACGAAAGCTAATATGTTATGATACAGATTATCATCCTTTAGTCGGACACCTGGATTTGCTCGAAGGATATGTCGATTTACCCGCCGAAGTTTGCACCATTCCAATTCGACAGAGAAACCAAACAGGTCTTTATTTTTAGAAAGAAACTTTGCAATATTCTTTTCACCAAACATGTCGATGCCGTAGGGGTGTCATATATTAATACATAATTTTATTTATAATGACTAATGTTAAACCAGTTAAAAATATCCATAGCTGTTCTCCGACAAATCCGACCACCGATCCTGCTGTTTTTAATAGAAAACTGACAAGGGAGCCGATTAAACCTGGTATTGCAGCAGCACTTTTTGCGGCCAATGTTTTTAACCATTCACCAAATTGCTTTACAATTTCTTTCGCTTTTGTATATACTTTGGGTGGACCTGAACCTCCTGCGTTTGCTCCTCCTCCCCCTGCTCCCCCTCCTCCCCCTCCTCCTCTAGTTACAGCCAGGGCAATTGTTGATATTGTCATTCCAAGGGCAGTCAGTATTGCAGCGATTGTAATACCATTTCGTTTAAATAATTCTGTCAGCTTCAGCCTCAGTGATAATTCTGGATCAGAAATTACATCACGAAGAGACCTAGTCGACGCCAGTCTTTCACGTGCCCCACTGATCATATCATGTTGTACTTCAATTCGATCATCAATTTTAGCTAGTCTTGTTCTGAGTTCGGGTGTAAGTTCTGTCTGCTCTAACAGATTTTCTCTTTCACTGTAAAGCTCATCAAGACGCATATTTGCTATCTTTAATTCATCAACAAAAGCTCTATATTCTGGGTTTAGATTGTTCCATTGTTCGATTTTATTTTCAAAAGCTTGTATTTTATCTGCATTACCAGAAGCATCTTGCCGTAACTCTGTCAGTTTATCTTTGTATAAACCCATGTCTTTTGGTGTCATCTTCTCAGCTGGTATTTTATCATTTTCCACATCTTTAGAATGCAATGTTGAACTAACAAATTCGGGCTCTGCGCTGCTCCCCCTCAAACTGTATACTTTACTTACAAATTCATATCCTCCCGCTTCTCTTTTTACTGTCTCGAGTGATCTAAATCCACGTCCTATAGTTTTTGATAGCTTGAGGTTTTTATAATACAGCTTTCCATCCCTAATCTTTGCATTCAAAATTAATCGTTTCGTGCTGATTCATCAGTAATATTATTCTCATCTAAGAATTCTTCAGCCAATGATTTTGTAATTCTTAATCTCTGGTTAATTAACGAATCACCTGGGGGTCTATCCCGGAAAGGATCGACTTCTGCAAGGCATTATCATCGTCTATGAAGTATGTTTCAGCAGTAGCGTCATCATCATTCAAATTTGCATCATCGAAATCCTGGAGTGGTATATCTTCTCCTCCTTCTGCCATATTGTATTTCTATATTACTACAATTATTTTTTATCATCCCTTACATATACAGTAAAAATGGCACATCTCAGTTGTTGAAAGCGTTGAACAATTGGCCGACTATATAGAAAGAACAAGTGCTGCATATCGGCGAAGTTACAAATTGATGGGTCGAATTGATATGGCTCTTAATATTACTAAGGGAATTCTTGTAAGCTCTGCTGTAATAGCAGCAATTCCAACAGTTCCGGTACTGTTAGCCTTAACTCCTATACCAGGTGTTGTTATTGATGTAATACAAGGGAAAACGGGTGTAGCAAAGAGACGAGAGAAATATAAACATTATTATGTTCAATATAAACAGCTGCTTACACAAATACAAGAAAAAGGCGCAACAACAGAGGCTCCGGGGTCAGAACTTATTCAGAACATTTTCAAGCAGGCATTAGAAATACAAAAACAAGAAGGATTTAGTCCGCCGCTGGAGCGATATCTACGATATTATGGATTGAATGGATATGAAAGTTAGGTTCAGAAAAAATTCCACAGAAAATTTTCTGAAAACTGTAGAGTTTCAGACCTCTGAAACCACGTGACAAGTTGCTAAGTAACTGGAAGGGTATTGCGAAAGTCCCTACTGGAAAAGTTATTGCGAAAGACTCTTCTGGAAAAGAGGGTTGCGCAACATCCCTATGGTTCCGGTAGGGATTAAAATAGGTGAAAATCTCGCTCCGATAGGCGTAGGAAAAACATAGTAAATTCACACAACCAGAAAACGAGTATATACTTACATCCAGAAGACAAAAATCAGCACTGGAACCCCTTAAGGAGCTGTACAGAGCTGCAGCACAGTCGGAATCTATCTAACAAATGAGAGAGAATAGAATATCGTTCCGTTTTGATAGTGGGGGTGAGTCATAGCTACTGTATTGCGCAAGTTCCATTTGGAATGTGAATGACTCAGCAGGGAATTTCCCCGCTTAGTTCAGGACAATGCACTGCTGCGCAAGCTGCTGCGCGTGAGTTCGTATATAGGTCAGGTTATACTTTAGTTACATGGATGGTTAAATTTCCTTCGCTTCATGTAGATAAATGAATAAAATGGGGTGTAAAATTCTTACTTCATCCCAGTTGTCCACGTTTTCTTTACTACTAAGACAGTGTATGGCAATGAAGTAAGATTGTCAAGTACATTGTTAGGGGTGACGTGTCCGGAAAAAGCCAGACATATCATGCGAGAAGTGTGTAAAACAGTGGAGTTCGATGGCTCGATTATGAAATTTGAAAGTTGGAAGTGCTTAAACGGGAGATACCTTTGCAGTCCCGTTTCTTTCACGGGAAATATATTCGGTTTTCATTTGGTACAGCTTTGAATTAGGAATTTTTATTCATGGTTATTGTTGTCTGGTGACATCACCACCGGTGTTAATGGCGTAATCTGAAAACGATCATGCTTGGCATGATGGCTGATTTACCCTCCCCGCAAGCTACGGCCTTGCCTCAGACCATGCTCAATCGTATCCTTGTGTTTTACTTTTCGGTTTAAGACCAATGACTTTAACTTTTTTTACTATGTATTTTTTAGGTCGACCTACCATTTCTCGTTTTACCATTTCTCGTTTTACTTCCTGAAGTATGTTAAGATAAACTTACAGAATTAACCGTGTCAACTAAGACTTACATAGAATTGGAATTGCAGAACTAATGACTAAGCAAACAATGTCACGCACTCTTTTCTGAATTATAGTTGTTCTGGGATGGAGAACATTCTTACTGGTTTCAGACCAATTTATACTTCATGGATTTGACAGCGAGGGCGCTGCTCTATCAGCACAATCAACCTCCATGGCCAAGGATACTTGTTGAATAGTATTCAAATCACAAACAACCTATGATAATCGTATACCCTATGATCATCTTAAATAGTTTCAAAGATCTGTTAGGAACAAAATTATGATGTAACAATAATAAGCAAAAGTCAGCATTTCGCGTCAATGTGGAAATAAATCAGGTCTCTCTCTCTCTCTCTCTCTCTCTCTCTCTCTCTGTCTCTCTCTGTCTCTCTCTCTCTCTATCTCTCTCTGTCTATCTGTCTCTCTCTGTGTGTCTGTTTGTCTGTCTCTCTGTCTCTCTCTCTCGCTCTCTCTCTCTCTCTCTCTCTCTCTCTCTCTCTCTCTCTCTCTCTTATAGTTTTATTATGCAATGTTTTATCTATTGTTTAACTCTAAGGAGAGTTAGTTATAATGTTGAGAAGAATATTTTATTAACATGTGTACAGAATGATCGTACTGAGATCGAGTGGTTCAGTTCGAAGGAGCAATCGCAATAAAAGTCCTCAGTTGTTATATATATTTTTTGTATTGTTTTTGTTTTATTTCACTTCACATCAAACAACTATGTTTCACTACTTGACCACATGTATCCTGGCGATATTGCAATGCCATTCCGTTGTCATTGCGTTTTCTGTTTCATTATCCTAACGGCATTCTAGCTCAATGAAAGTCAATTCACAATGATTAGGAAATTCCAATAAAAAGGCTGATGCAGTAATAAATGTCGTGCTTTCCAGTCTTAGAGGAAACGAACAGTCTGCCATTGCTGGGCAGCGTTTCTATTTTTTGTTTCTATGTTTCGTTTGCTTGTTGTGGGACGTCAGAAACTTTCCTAATTTAGTTCATTATTCATTATCAATAGAGTTTGTCAGATTGGGTACAAGAGTAGCCCAATCACTGAATCAGGTTAATTCTCGACACGATTTTCTTACGTCATGGTTTGTAGCCCGCGCAAGCCGACTGTTCGATTGTGGTAGCATATCATGAAGGACACACGCGTACGCCCTCAGTTGTGATAGCAATAATTTTTCGTTTTTAAGAAATGGAATCGGTGTCGAGCGGGAATGCATACACTTGGACTACACGTTTGTGTATGGTGTGAGATGTCATGAAATGGACGTACTTGTATGATGAAGTAGCCTTTCTGTTCAAACAGAACCCATCGAGAGAAATGTGTATTCTTACCCTTCTTTTTGCGGTACTAAACTTGAATAACCTATCACCCTGACGCCACTAGGGTCTATGCACGAATCAACTGACCCTCGTGAATATTCGTTGATATCGATTGAAAAACAGAAAATGGTAAGAAAGATTGACACACGTTTTAAATTTACTGATGAAATTTCGTTTTATTGCGATTCTTCAAAGCGTAACATAAGAAACGTTGAAATGTGAACTCAATGAACGCATTCACTAGCTATAAGTCAAACAAAGTGTTTGAGTAGGGAAGTTTACCGTTAACAGTTACTATGCAGTAATATTCTAAAATGGCTAACAATTCTGATATCAGTCTAACACATCCAATTACAATAAAATTGAAAAGCACTCTCGCAATAACAAAACGAAAACTCGAAAGTCTTTGCACTTGTAATTTGCCTCCGTGTGCATTAAAGGTTGATTTGAAATTAAAAGACTGGTTATAAATTCGAAGTACAAACATTTATATGTCAGTAAAATCTCTGAAAAAATAATACTTTGTGACATTAAAATAATAATAAGTGAAAGTAGCGATGTCTACAACTGTCCTATCTCTGCTCGAAAAATACAAGTTTTCTAGTCTCATAGAGATTGCATTTGTCTTGTCAGGAATTCAAACACATCAGCTAATCTAGTGTTTACAGTATGAAACAATCCAAGGAGTGATTTGACAAAGAAGAATACATAGAAGATGATTTCTGAAGTAGTATATAAAACAAACATTATTAATAAGAACAATGTTACTAATGTATACAACACCGTGAATGTACCGAGTGTTCATCTATGGTAAAAAGTACAAATTGAGAAACACGATTTTTTGTTATAAAATATAGAAATAAAAACGCCATACGTCAGTCATTATGGTAACGATGACGATGAAGGTTTAAAACTAACAAGCAGGCTCACTTAAAGGAGCTTGAAAAATCAACACTTATTTTTAAACATTCTACTATCAACGTGAACTACAAGTTCTTTTTTATTTCTTCTTGAAAAATACACACCGGTATTATTTGTCCCACATTTTGGAAAAAAAATGTTTTGCAAGTGTAGTAATAAACTCGAGATTTTAGGCATACACAATTGCAAGAACACAAATGTCACAGCAAAGTTGTCTATTAAAACTATGCTACTGAGTATTAGGTTTTTACGATCTAATAACTAGAATTGTTATAAAAATGCGTTTTATTTGAGAATAAAATGCTACGCCAAAACTATTCCATTCAAACAAAATCAAATATGTTGTGGCAAACATGGTGAATACAAACTCTGATTAAAAAGTATTAAAGCTTTCATTATGGTAATACCAGTAAAATAACAGTAAAAACGGAACTGTTGACTGAAATAAAAACTGACAGTAGTCAATATCGCTCAAAAATAGTCTTTCTGCCGGCAAGATATCTTTTTTTATATTTCTATCTCTATAAATCTCATAAAAACATGGCAAATTAACGACACAGCACGACAAATATCGTAATGTGTACTTCACTTGTCAAAGTCGATAGCGACGAAACTATCTGGCCTGACGCCGGTAATTGTAATAGCGCCACCTATCAGATCGCAGCTGATACGCGCAATATTTCAACACTCTATTGTGAACAGGCTCATCCCTCATCTTTTGAAACAGGGACGTGTTAAAAATACATAAGTGACAGGACGTGCAATTCATCATTATAAAGCTAATCTCTGTGGTTGCTATCACGGACTTAACAAAACTGACACAAAATCAAAGGTTTGGATTTTTTCTAGGACTACATTTTCTACGGCGGAAGTTATTCCGGGTGAAGTATACTTGTAGAATCAAAACAGGTTGCTGGCTAAAGTCACCTGTGGATTTACTCCCGGAATTTTACAAATGTGGCTTTGTAACAAGAAATCGGAAGGTATTATTCTGACCAGGATTAGTCTCAGAGTGTATGGGCATTGTTCAGGTAAGATCTGATGTGTGTCTTTCTTGAAATTGAAACAAATATGAGAAGATTTCACAGCGATGCTTGGATGAATGTTTACAGTGAATACAACTGTCGTTGCAATGCTGTACAGAATTAAAAAATGTATTCTGTAAAAAAATATGAAAATTTCAACCGATCACTTTGATTTCTATTTTATGAACTTAATTACATCAAGAGGTAAAATTCTAACCCCAACATGGCCAGGAAAATGTGAATATTTTCTGAGAAAAATGACATTATTTACATTGATCAGGTCAAACAATTGCTTCAAAACAATCACAATACAATTAACAATTTCACAAATATTGACTGAAAAATAATACAAAATTTCACTGTACGAATTAAATATTTATATTTCTGAATTCCTTACATCCAGACGAGAAATTCTAACCCCAACATGACCAGGAAAATATGAATAGTTTCTGGGAAAAATGAAATTATTTGTGAACTCCATGTCAAACAATGGCTTCATTTCCAAACAAACAAGATGGCCATTTCTTTACATTTCCAAAAATATTGACTTTGAAAATATACAAAACTTCAAGCAATGAATTAAATTTTAACATTATTGGATTCCTTACATCCAGAGGAGAAATTCTAACCCCAACATGACCAGGAAATTATGAATAGTTTCTGAGAAAAATGAAATTATTGACATTGTTCAATGGCGTCAAAACAAGTAGAATTAAAATTTCTTCACAATTTCCAAAAAGTTGACTCTGAAAATAATACAAAATTTCAAGCAATGACTTCAATTCCACTTGGAGTCATTTCCTTACGTCATAACGTGAAATTCTAACCCCAACTTGGCTGACAAAAAATATTGCGTTTTGATGAAAACGGTGGAAATTATGTCAGTTATGGTGGTGATGTGTTTGTAGGTTGTTCAGTTGTACAAGTTGTAATTTGCTGCAATATTTGCATTGACTGTCTTCTCAGATTTCTTACTTGTAAATGACCTTGACAGTGGAATCATTGAAATCTGAACAAACTATTCTACCGTCTGTAAACACTGCTAGGTCACAAGGGTTTCTATCTACAGTTACAGTTTCCTGGTATTCACCCTGTCTATCAAATTTCACTATCTTCCCTTCATCTGCCACATAAATATTGTCTGCATTGTCACTGTAACTCCCAATGGATTCACTAAGTGATCACTTCTAAATTGATTCAATATTTCAAGATTACTGTCCAAAACATAGATACAATTTTCATCACGACATGACACTATGAGTTGATATTTGCTATTCATGGTCAGAGAGTAGGGCTGACTGAGTTGTTGACTTGAAATAATGTCCCCATCTCCATTACATTTGATTACACAGTCTGCACGGTAGTCTGCTATGAAAACATTTCTGTCTTTATCAACAAATACACCAGTGGGTTCTTTCAGTTTACCCATTGCTATTATTTGTTTCACTTTACTCTTTGCATCACTCACTACAATGCATTTGTTGCCTTTATCCGCTGTGTAATAGTCACCATTGTCTGCCATTTTTGTGTCCCATGGACTAAATCTGTGAGGTAAGCCATGAACTGTGACAGATGTTAGAATCTGTGCAGTGTCTGCTGTTACTGTCTTCACACTGCCTGGCTGCTCACTGTCTTCATCGTCACTGTCTTCATATCGGTAGTCACTGACAAGTACATGTCCATTCTGGCTTATTGTCAATCCATATGGGTCATAGACTTCTCCTGGTTTCTTACCATGCCTTGACAATGACCTGATAGTGTCTTTCAGGAGTTTGTCTAGATAAGATATCAATGTGCAAATGTAGGTCAAAGGTCAACAGCTGATAAAACAATAGAAATACCTTTGAACAATTTCTTTTCACTTGAAACTGACTAATTCTTGCAAAGTTCTTCACAAATAAATAATTAATTATTTAACAATATTACCAATTTGCATAATTAATTATTTTTTCACCCATAAACATAAATTTCAGACAGGTTTATGTATTTTTCATCTGTTTGTGAATTTTATAGTTGTTACACTGATCACTAATGAAAACTATTTTACATTCTTTAGGTTTTGGGTGATAATTTTAATTATGCTATGATCAACTAATTTGCATAATTAATGAATTTAGGTAATTAGGCAATATCTCAATAAATAATCAGCGTAGTTTGCTACAATTTTGCAGAATTGTTACTGAAGCCCTGGCAGTGTTATTACCACTTGTCTAGTGGATTTTATCTCTTTGATAATTACTTATTTGCATAATTAATGAACTTGGTAATTAGGCTGTATCTCAATAATGGTTTGCTGTAAACTGCTACAATTTTGTAGGATTGTTAATGAGGCCCTTGGTAGTGTCATTGCCTTTGTCTAGAGGATTTAATCCGCAAAGTAATAACATATTTGCATAATAATGAACTTTGGTAATTAGGCTGTATCTCAATAATGGTTTGGTGGAATATGCTACAGTTTTGTTATATTGTTACTGAAGCCGTCACAGTTTTAATGCCTGCTGGCTGTTGGATTATTGCTGCTACAATTACTTATTTGCAGTGTTAATGAATTTCGGTCATGAGGCTGTATCTCAATAACTGTTGTCTGGAATGTACAACAATTTTTTGAAATGTAATGGAAACAATTGCAGTGTTGTTTAATTTGGTCCAGTGAATTTCAATTCTAGAGTAATTACTTATTTGCATAATTAATGAACTTTAGTTATCAGGCTGTATCTCAATAGAGGTTTGGAGTGATGCGCTACACGTTTGCAGACATTTTATGGAGGCCATGACAGTGTATTTGTCTTGTGTTCAATGCATTTCATCTTTGTTGTAATTACTAATTTGCATAATTAATGAATTTGGTAATTAGGCTGTATCTCAATAACTGTAGGGTCCAGTATTCTCAATAATAGTTGGGTGGAATATTATGCTACAATTTTGTTATATTGTTACTGAAACCATCCCAGTTTTATTGCCTGCTGTCTCATGGATTTTATCACTCTTTCAATTACTGATTTGCATAATTAATGAACTTTGGAAATTAGGCTGTATATCAATGACTGTAGGGTCCCATATGCTATAGTTTTTGTTGGAATTTGTTACTGAAGCCATAGCAGTGTCATTGCCTTTTGTCAGTTGAATTTTTATCTGTGTGGTTGGTGTATTTTGAAAATTAGGCTGTATCTCAATTATTGTTGTGCAGAATAAGCAACACGTTTGCAAAGGTAAAGGAAGCAATGCCTGTCCAGTGAATTTTGTTTTGTAGTAATTACTAATTTGCATTATTAATTAACTTGGTAATTGTGCTCTGTCTCATTGTTGATTAGGTGTAATCTTTATGGCAATAACTAATTTGCATAATTAATGAATTTAGGCAATTAGGCTGTACCCCAACAAATGTTTGGTGTAATATGCTACAATTTTGTGGAATTATTTCTGAAGCCATGGCAGTGTCATTGCCTTTTGTCCATTGAATTTTGTGTCTATTTTAGTTGGTATTTGTGAATTTTTTATGAAGTCATCGCAATGTTGTAGTGCTTGTCCAGTCAATGTTGTATTGAAAAGGGGTGAATATGGCCATTGCTGTCTGGGTTGTCCAGTCAATGTTGTATTGAAAAGGGGTGAATATGGCCATTGCTGTCTGGGTTGTCCAGTCAATGTTGTATTGAAAAGGGGTGAATATGGCCATTGCTGTCTGGGTTGTCCAGTCAATGTTGTATTGAAAAGGGGTGAATATGGCCATTGCTGTCTGGTTGTCCAGTCAATGTTGTATTGAAAAGTGGTGAATATGGCCATTGCTGTCTGGGTTGTCCAGTCAATGTTGTATTGAAAAGGGGTGAATATGGCCATTGCTGTCTGGGTTGTCCAGTCAATGTTGTATTGAAAAGGGGTGAATATGGCCATTGCTGTCTGGGTTGTCCAGTCAATGTTGTATTGAAAAGGAGTGAATATGGCCATTGCTGTCTGGGTTGTCCAGTCAATGTTGTATTGAAAAGGGATGAATATGGCCATTGCTGTCTGGGTTGTCCAGTCAATGTTGTATTGAAAAGGGGTGAATATGGCCATTGCTGTCTGGGTTGTCCAGTCAATGTTGTATTGAAAAGGGGTGAATATGGCCATTACTGTCTGGGTTGTCCAGTCAATGTTGTATTGAAAAGGGATGAATATGGCCATTGCTGTCTGGGTTGTCCAGTCAATGTTGTATTGAAAAGGGGTGAATATGGCCATTGCTGTCTGGGTTGTCCAGTCAATGTTGTATTGAAAAGGGATGAATATGGCCATTGCTGTCTGGGTTGTCCAGTCAATGTTGTATTGAAAAGGGATGAATATGGCCATTGCTGTCTGGGTTGTCCAGTCAATGTTGTATTGAAAAGGGATGAATATGGCCATTGCTGTCTGGGTTGTCCAGTCAATGTTGTATTGAAAAGGGATGAATATGGCCATTGCTGTCTGGGTTGTCCAGTCAATGTTGTATTGAAAAGGGATGAATATGGCCATTGCTGTCTGGGTTGTCCAGTCAATGTTGTATTGAAAAGGGGTGAATATGGCCATTGCTGTCTGGGTTGTCCAGTCAATGTTGTATTGAAAAGGGATGAATATGGCCATTGCTGTCTGGGTTGTCCAGTCAATGTTGTATTGAAAAGGGTGAATATTGCTATTGCTGTCTGGGTTGTCCAGTCAATGTTGTATTGAAAAGGGGTGAATATTGCCATTGCTGTCTGGGTTGTCCAGTCAATGTTGTATTGAAAAAGGGTGAATATTGCCATTGCTGTCTGGGTTGTCCAGTCAATGTTGTATTGAAAGGGGTGAATATTGCCATTGCTGTCTGGGTTGTCCAGTCAATGTTGTATTGAAAAGGGGTGAATATTGCCATTGCTGTCTGGGTTGTCCAGTCAATGTTGTATTGAAAAGGGGTGAATATGGCCATTGCTGTCTGGGTTGTCCAGTCAATGTTGTATTGAAAAGGGATGAATATGGCCATTGCTGTCTGGGTTGTCCAGTCAATGTTGTATTGAAAAGGGATGAATATGGCCATTGCTGTCTGGGTTGTCCAGTCAATGTTGTATTGAAAAGGGGTGAATATGGCCATTGCTGTCTGGGTTGTCCAGTCAATGTTGTATTGAAAAGGGGTGAATATGGCCATTGCTGTCTGGGTTGTCCTGTCCAGTCAATGTTGTATTGAAAAGGGTGAATATGGCCATTACTGTCTGGGTTGTCCAGTCAATGTTGTATTGAAAAGGGGTGAATATGGCCATTGCTGTCTGGGTTGTCCAGTCAATGTTGTATTGAAAAGGGGTGAATATGGCCATTGCTGTCTGGACATTTCAGTCAGGTATTGCCATATTTGCCTGTCAAAATTTTCGAAAATTTCCCACTTGAAATACAACAGGGCCCTTAAGAACTTGTATTGCAAATGTTGTATTCACTGAACAGTGATGTGCTGCACTGTATGGCATAGGTGAGGTCAGTGCAATATGTGACTCTCTATCATGCGTGCTGAAAAAAAATTGCGAATCCAGAGATCTTTTTTAAAAGTGTCTAAACTTAGCCCAAAGTGCTCCATTTTATTTTGCGATTGATTATGATCTTTGCACTAATCACAATTTATGTTTTAGGTGTGAAGTTATGATCTTTATGATTCTGTGAGTTGTTAATATTCATATTCACGGGCATGTAAACAAACCATAACTGTGTATTTGTGGTCAGTCACATGATTCAGCGAGACCAATCAAAACACTAAGGCTGCTTGGCCTGGTAATTAACATACAGGCATCATTCAATAGTTCATATGATGTCACCATTCTACAACTTTAATGTTTTATTGATTACTTTTGGCAAATATCAGCAGTTTCTTTAATTCTAGAACTGTTTTATCATAACAGGCTAGGATCAACTTATAAAACAGAATAGCAAGAAAAAAAGCAGGTCATGGTAGAGGACAGAACTATCAAACAACACAGTGAAGGATGATATTTCCATTGTCACATAGGCTGCATGACATTCATTAATGGTTTGGAAAGAGTTATTGGTGCAACATTGAGTAAAGGACAGTATTTCCTAAGATATATGCTGAAGGACAGTATTTTCACAAAGGAATAGACTGAAGGACAATATTTTTATCACAGAATAGAGAGGAGGACAGTATTGTCATGACAGAAGTGAGTATCAGTAATCCCTGATACAGTAGCTAATTAGGCAGTTTATGGACTAACTGCTGTGAGTGGTCAAGAGATCAGGGATTGTAATTAGAGTGTTAAGAAGACTGTTTGTAGACACTGATATTTTTATACAATTCTTTATTGGAATTTGGAAATATCATCCAAAGGATATGTTATGTAATAACTATTACCATACTCCAGTCATCATTGACTTAATGTATGGTGTAACATGGTCTATCTTTCATGCCATTAGGTGCTCTCTGTTGGCCATCTGGGTGGCATGTTTCTATTTAGTCGACTTGAGACAATGAAAATTTGTCTCTTTTATGGCCATGACTCACATTTTTTGTTGGAAATAACAAATGCATTGGGAGATCACTTTCACTAGCATTTGCTCAGTTTATGCAGTTGTTTGCTACTCGTGTTAGGCGGCGTTAAAAAATGGTGAGGGGTGGAGGAGGGATTCAGGAGGGATTTGAAATTCTGGGGGTGGTCAAAGGGGGTCTTGAAAGTTTTGCTCTGCCTTATAGGGGGACCTAAAACATTTTGGCTCGCAACATTTTGAAGTCATCCAATGGTTCTAATGTCAGTAATTATTAGAAAAAATCTAGAACCGTTTTGTCGCATTTTCTGACTTTAATCTCAAAAAAATTTTTTTTTAAATGTACGAATGCTATTAAATTTTTGTAAAAACAACAAGTTGGCCTTGCAATGGGGCAGGAGCTGCAATTGTTGATAAATTTTTCAATATTTCTATGCAATATATTAAATACAGTTTCTTTTTGTTTCTATACAGCATACTAAAAAACACGATGTTCAGTTTATCAACAAAGCCTGTTTGTCCAAATCTTGTTGATAATGAATTAGATTTCAGACTGAAAGTTATTTGTCAATGATACAAATTCGTGGTACATGTAGGCTGTGCTGGAAAGCTGCATGCTATAACAAGAACTCACAGTGTTTCCCCTGGGTTCCAAATCTTATAGCAAATTTGGCTAGAAGCCCTAAAAAATTATTCGCCAAACCAGATATTCAATTAGCCAAGCCGATACCACTGATCACAAATGACGTCATTTCTTTCTCATTAATATGCAAAAATAAATATTTGTCTGCATTTTCCGTAAGAATGACGGAAATAAACCCTGTTAGTGCTACTATGGATACTAAAAGTAACACCAATTTATGGTTCAGATTACAAGGTGCCAACATCAGCCACACATACAACATAAAATTTGTCCGAATTTCAAGCGACACTTGTCCAAAGTTAGGCGTATGCAACTATATTCAGTAACAAACCTGAAATCGCTATCGTGCGATACTGTACATGTATCGCTACAGACAACGGCACAAAACCTGGTTCGGCATACTAGTTTTTTCAAACGAATCAGATATCCATTCTCGTAGAATTTCGAAAGCAAAATGCTCTCAGACTTGAGAATATGTGCATTTTTTTAGACTTCCAATACATTTGCTTTACGCTTGAAATTTAGCAAGCAAAGCTCGGACGTGGGACAGCGCACAGCGCGTCAATGGCGCTTGGGTCAGGGTCATCATCAAAGACGTCAGTGTGTATTCACAGCCAGCTTCAATCATGCCATGGATCGCGGAAATCACGGATCATAAATCCAAATGTCCACGTCTATTATGTTAACAGAACTGTAAAATATCAAATATACTCTTTTGATATGGAGAAACATCTTTTTGTTTCACTGACGATCAAGGAAATGCTCAAATATCGCGACAAGTCCTTGCGTATTTATTTGCACGATGTGAACGCCGAACTAATATAGCTTAGGCACAGTCGTTTGGAGAGCTATTCAGCGCTGGGACTATTCGCCCATTAAATGAGTGTACAGAAGCGAGAAATACCCCAAGTCTGGAAACAGAATGGCTATAAAAACCACGCCATGTCACATTCCGTGTCTGATTTCACTCTGAAAATTAGCAAGTTCATCTATAATGCAACCGTCGATCGTTCCCTATCATTCTAAAATTTCATACCTGATACTTTATCTGATTCAAAAACGCTCGTTTCGTGTGATTTTCGGCCGAATTCGACGGACACCTCACCAAAACCTGGGGTGAGCAACATTCCGGTCACCTCTTGGGTACCTCCACTTTACTGACGTTGGCGCCGCCTACCCATGAGGGATGACTGGAATGTTGCTCACGCTTATGTTTTGGCCAGGTGTCTCTCGAACTCGGCCGAAAATCACAGGAAATGAGCATTTTGTAAGCAGATGAAGTATCAGGTATGAATTTTCGTGTGATTTTCGGCCGAGTTCAGAAGACACGTCGCCAAAACATAAGGCATGAACAACCTTCCAGTCACCCCTCATGGGTACGCGGCGCTAACGTCAGTAAAGTGGAGGTGCCCAACGTCCACTGTGAGGTGACCGGAATGTTGCTCACGCTTATGTTTTAGCGACGTGTCCGTCGAATTCGGCCGAAAATCACACGAAACGAGCGTTTGTGAAGCAAATCAAGTACCAGGTATGAATTTTGAGAATAACAGGGAACGGTCGACGGCTACATGATAGATGAACTTGCTACTTTTCACGGTAAAATCGAACGTCGAAGATGACATGGTGGCACAATCCCTATACGAAATAGCCATTTCATTTCCAGACTTGGGGTATTTCTCGCTTATGTACACTCATCTATGGGGCGAATAGTCCCAGCGCTGAATAGCTCTCCAAACGACTGTGGCTTAGGCCGACTCGGCAGACGATCCGAGCGAGCGCTTCTCTTAAAGTCTGTATACGATGTCACGTCACAATACAGCACAGTCCGTGATACACTGAAAATTGTCGCGAATTTACATTTAAGGAAGTCAATTCACACAAGTTTCTAACGCTAGTAACTTAGGTATTTTCTTGTTGGCAGCAATACACCACGAACATTTTCGCTATTCAGGAGTGCCTTACTCGCTCTACGTTCCAAAAAAAAATGCCATGTGCGTGCTTTTGACCATGCATGCCGCTACCTTCCTTTCAAATTCATGGTCGACTTTCCTACATTGATCATAATTTTTATTTCCATTTCATAGCTTAACTTGCGCTTAGAATGTGTGTTGTAGGGGTGGTTGAACCCCCATATTGATGGAGCAGCCAAAGTCAAAAAGGAAAGTTTGCTGTTTTTGCTTAGTTTCACCGTCTCTACGATCCTTCAATTCAGTGTTGACGATGACATGGCTGTCACTGCACGGATATAGGCACACATTGCGCATAGTCAAACCCAAAACTTCGCAACATTTTAGTCAACTAGTCATGATATACATGCGGTACTATTGATTTGTGAGTTATTTCGTTACAATTTTATTCATACTCTATGCATTACAAATAAGATCTCCTGACGCATAAGGTCGGGGATGCACAGAGATATAAAGCATTACGTCTCAAGTTGAATGCAGGACATGTGCGCGCGGACAGACAAAGTGATGACGTCATAGTGCAATTTTCGATTCGCAAGTTTGGCTAACTTTTGCCAAATCTTCTTGCCAAACGCTCCTTTTTTTTCCTCGCATTTGCGATTTGGCGAGCGGGCAGCGGAAACACTGACTCAGTTGTATAAACTGAACACAAATATTGTCACTCGATCCCTACAGGCAGTGTCACTGTCACTGCATACTGGCAGCGACAGTGATACTGACAGCTCTGACTCTGATGTAGTTGAAGAAGAGTTTGGGTCATGGGACACTCAATTGACAGTGAAACATACATGTACTTATACACAAGATCAGGACAGAGAGCAACACACAAAAGACCAGGAGACAACAGTTACCGTGAATTTTTGAATTCTGGCATATGAGAATAATCAAATATTAGAGAAAAAGGGTCATCATGCTAAAGATTTTCTCAAATCACTTAAAATCAATATATGGATTCAAGTTCATGCAAAGAATGAAATTTTCACGTCTAATCATACAATAACATGAAATTAATTTACTTTGAACAGTAAAGACTAATTTTAATGAAAATATGCGTGACTAAATGGAATCATTTATTTTTTACCAAATTTGCCATTATTACACCAAAAAAATTTCTGAGATTAAAACATTTATTTGATGGAATATTTTAACCTTTCAGTATTGTCAATTTTGTGAAACATGGGCAGCATCTAAGTTGTATATCTTGTACATTTGAAACAAAATATTTGTTCGGTAGGTCACTGTGCTCAGTTTTTCATAATTTGGCAAAATGTAGCCAGGAATTCACAATTTGCATACTGTCTCATGATTGTCATTTTGTGTGCTCTTCAGCTGGTGCCATTGACCTGGCCAGAGTTGGATAAGTCCAAAAATTCCCTGATGCATTTAAAAATGAATCAATGTAAGAATTTGCCCTAGGTGTATGGCTCTACAACCTGCTGATAAGAGGTACCGGTAGTGTCAAACATCTGCATGCAGAACTACAGAATACATGTTTATTTTTACTCTATGTGCATTCCTAATAAATATGCGGCTATATGATGATGTTGGGGGGGACTTGAAAATTTTTGATCATATTGGAGGGGGGTCTTGAAAATTTTTGAGGGTATTGAGGTGGGAGGATCTGAAAAAATTTTGTGATTCCTCCAGCCCCCCCTCACCATTTACACAGCCTTAGTTGGCTCTTCCTACTTTACAAGCATCATTGAGCCCCTCTTGTATCATGTTGATATGGCCATCCTGCAAAACTGTTCTCTCCAGCATTGCATTTACTGCACGTAAAGTTCAGACTAACATGCAGCCCAGTGCAATTTGCTCTTCATACAGAGAACATACTTCTGGCGATTTTTTACACCATTTCTGATTCTTTGTTTTTGTTTTTAGATTCATGGCTCCAGGACTAACGCGCCATTCACAGGAAGCAAAACCCTGTGCAGCACCACTTATGCCAGCAATCCAAAATACATTGGAGTTCCTTTTCTGCTACAACTTGTAAGTATGACACCTCCATGCTGTTCTGTACAGTGAACACTTTGTCCTGTAGCTAGGCAACCCAATTATGTGACAGTAAACACGTGCACCAGGATGTAAAACAGACTCATTTCAACAAGTCGTCACTTAATATGCGCATACTTGGAATGGAATCAATATCTGAGTGCAAGATGCGAGGTATAATGATATTCAAATATGCAGATTACATTAATGAGCATTGTTTCCGTATTAAAGTTCTATGCTAAAAACCCTTAATCAATGTTGAATTATTCATGTACCTCGGCTTTTGCATTGTATACAATATCTGCCCTATTAACTCTCCGTCTTCATTTCCTGAAGCACACAAATACATTTGCTGGTGTCTACGACCCTCCAGGAATGCTCGCCTGTGCAATAAGCCAGTCTTACCGTGAAGTCTGCATGGCTCGATGTCTACCTGCCAACGAACTCACTCACCGTTCATATAACATTTCAGTCAGCAGACCCATCTCTGTTTTTAATATATGTTACCACAAGCAGCATTATTGCAGCACTGAAAGCACACCAGTTACATCACTTCAGTTGCAAATCAGTGTGACTGCAGGAACTTTTTTCCTTCAGGCTTTTCAATGCAGTGGACTATAGACTCAGACTTTTTCTTTTGTCATTCACTTAGCAGTATTGCAGTTTTCTAGTAATTTCTCATAACTGCCTTTATATCTGTACATCAGTTTCCTCACATTGTGCATTCCACTGATGATAACGTGGGTTCAAGACTTCTCCTGGTTCTTCACCTGACCTTGACAATGACCTGATAGTGTCTTTCAGGGGTTTGTCTATAAGATATCAATGTGCAAATGTAGGTCAAAGGTCAACAGCTGATAAAACAATAGAAATGCCTTTGGACAATTTTTTTTGACATGAAACTGACAAATTCTTACAAAGTTCTTCACAAATATATAATTAATTACTTAACAATATTACCAATTTGCATAATTAATTATTTTTTCACCCATAAACACAGATTTCAGACAGGTTTATGTATTTTTCATCTGTTTGTGAATTTTATAGTTGTTACACTGATCACTAATGAAAACTATTTTACATTCTTTAGGTTTTGGGTGATAATTTTAATTATGCTATGATCAACTAATTTGCATAATTAATGAATGTAGGTAATTAGGCAATATCTCAATAAATATTCAGTGTAGTTTGCTACAACTTTGCAGGATTGTTACTGAAGCCATGGCAGTGTTACTGCCTTTTATCTGGTGGATTTTATCTTTTGATAATTAGTTATTTGCATAATTAATGAACTTTGGTAATTAGGCTTTATTTCAATAACTGTTCAGTGTAGTTTGCTACAATTTTGCTGAATTGTTACTGAAGCCCTGGCAGTGTTATTGCCACTTGTCTGGTGGATTTTATCTCTGTGATAATTACTTATTTGCATAATTAATGAACTTTGGTAATTAGGCAATATCTCAATAAATAATCAGTGTAGTTTGCTACAATTTTGCAGAATTGTTACTGAAGCCATGGCAGTGTTATTACCACTTGTCTAGTGGATTTTATCTCTGTGATAATTACCTATTTGCATAATTAATGAACTTTGGTAATTAGGCTTTATCTCAATAACTGTTCAGTGTAGTTTGCTACAATTTTGCAGAATTGTTACTGAAGCCCTGGCAGTGTTATTACCACTTGTCTAGTGGATTTTATCTCTTTGATAATTACTTATTTGCATAATTAATGAACTTTGGTAATTAGGCAATATCTCAATAAATAATCAGCGTAGTTTGCTACAATTTTGCAGAATTGTTACTGAAGCCATGGCAGTGTTATTACCACTTGTCTGGTGGATTTTATCTCTTTGATAATTACTTATTTGCATAATTAATGAACTTTGGTAATTAGGCTGTATCACAATAATGGTTTGCTGTAAACTGCTACAATTTTGTGGGATTGTTAATGAGGCCCTTGGTGGTGTCATTGCCGTCATCTAGAGGATTTAATCCGCAAAGTAATAACATATTTGCATAATTAATGAACTTTGGTAATTAGGCTGTATCTCAATAATGGTTTGGTGGAATATGCTACAGTTTTGTTATATTGTTACTGAAGCTGTCACAGTTTTAATGCCTGCTGGCTGTTGGATTATTGCTGCTACAATTACTTATTTGCAGTGTTAATGAATTTTGGTCATGAGGCTGTATCTCAATAACTGTTGTGTGGAATGTACAACAATTTCTTGAAATGTAAGGGACACAATTGCAGTGTTGTTTAATTTGGTCCAGTGAAAGTAATTACTTATTTGCATAATTAATGAACTTTAGTTATCAGGCTTTATAACAATAGAGGTTTGGAGTGATGCGCTACACGTTTGCAGACATTTTATGGAGGCCATGACAGTGTATTTGTCTTGTGTTCAATGCATTTCATCTTTGTGGTAATTACTAATTTGCATAATTAATGAATTTGGTAATTAGGCTGTATCTCAATAATGGTTTGTTGCAATATGCTACAATTTTGTTATATTGTTACTGAAGCCATCCCAGTTTTATTGCCTGCTGTCTCATGGATTTTATCACTCTTTTAATTACTGATTTGCATAATTAATGAACTTTGGAAATTAGGCTGTATCTCAATAACTGTAGGGTCCCGTATGCTATAATTTTTGTTGGAATTGTAACTGAAGCCATAGCAGCAGTGTCATTGCCTTTTGTCAGTTGAATTTTTATCTGTGTGGTTGATGTACAGTATTTTGAAAATTAGGCTGTATCTCAATTTTTGTTGTGTAGAATATAAGCAACACATTTGCCAGGGTTCGTACGGTCCTGGAAAACCCTGGAAAACCCCGGAATTTTATTTTAGCCCTGGAAAACACTGGAAAAATGTTATTTAGCCCTGGAAAACCCTGCTGGAAAATGAAGATACTTGAGACTGATGTAGTCTGTGTTAGCGCTGGGTTTGGAAAGCTGTTAGCCACTGTGGCGAATAGTTCAAATTTTTATTAGCCACAGACAAATTTTATTAGCCACACATTTTTACGAAAACAAACCTTTCTATAATGCTCAAATCTCCAATGTCGGTTGCATGCACAAGAATAAACTATCAACCTTGTATCCAATTGTCTTCATTTTAACACTGGAAATTGCTTGATTCTGGACCGCGATGCAAATCGACAGCAACACGCAATGTTGAGACCACGATTAAATGAACTGCAGCACGGAAGGTTGGGACCGCGATGCAAATCAACAGCATGACAGCAACACTGAACGTTCGGACTGCGATTAAAATAGAAGTTTGGTTACACGTAATTACATTCCATCAGTACACGTAGCGTCTTTGTCACGTCATACAAGACGTCGCGTACATGTGGCACAGACGTTCGGAACGTCATCAAACGACACTTCTACACGTAGTCTTAATTACGTGTAGTAATTTTTAGATTTTCTTGGTGATTTGCGGGAATTTAGACAGGAAATCTCGTTAAGTATGAGTATCATTGTAAATTAGCAAACATCTTTGATATCAGAAAATTCCGTAGAGTTCACCTGTACAAGACGTACGTGCTATGATTTCCTGACATAAATGAAATGTTGTCGTCTAATTCACCTTTTACCTGAAGCTGTCACAAAGATTTCCCTAAACCACATAAATAACTGTATTACAGAAAATCGGTAAATTTAATGCGAGGATACAACGAGCTTGAATAGTCCTCGCGTAGAGAAATTAATTGTTTCTTAAAACTTAGACGAATTTCTTATGTTTCTGAAAAAAATACTGCAAAATCAACCAAAAAATCATAACTGAGCATGGATACGCGTACGCCACTGTGTGCCTTCAAACGTACACGTAATTAGGGACTGGTCAGTTTCTTCGCCTGGGGGGGGGGGGGGGGGGCGGTGGATTCATGGTGGGGTCATCCTGTTTTTGACTTTGGTGATAGGGGGGTCACCATGTTTTTGAAATGCCCAATAGGGGGGGTCAGTGTGTTTTTGAATTTCGAAACAGGCTCATCAGGCTCATCAGCCTCAAATTTCATCATTCAGTTCATTTTTCGGTGCGCCCTTCGGGCGCGGAACTTTAATAATCTGACATATTTTTCAGCACACCCAACTTTAATTAACATATCAGGCATACATATATATATCAGAGATATCTGTATGTTCAATATTTTTCAGCATGGTCTTCGAGCGCATTACTTTAATATATCAGACATTTTTTCAGCACGCCCTTCCTGTGCATGACTTTCATATACAAGACATATATATCAGAGATATCAGGATGTTTCATATTTTTCTCCGCGCCCTTCGGGCGCCATACTTTAATAAATCAGAGATATATGCCAGAGATATCTTGATGTTTGCTAAGTGAAAGTGTACCGTTATGAAATCTGCATTTCATATGATAAGCAAGACAAATTCCTGATACTTTTCTGTTCTCTCTATGAGAATTCAGTATGAGAAAGCAACATGCACAAATATTTCACAATATATATTTGATACATTGACTTATTTTAGAGATAGAAAAATGACAAGATATCTTTCGTTCTCATTGATGCAACTGTTTTCCTTTGTGTCTCAGGTTTTCTGTAGAATGATGCTTTTTTATGACCAAAATAACAGTTAAAAGGGCAGTTTTTGTCATTATTAGTTGTGCTTTTATGGTTTCAATGTTAAAAGAAAAGGTCCTCTCAGACACTGCACACATCAGATTTGGCTAAAATGCCTCTCTATGGCTCCTCAGGAGATTTAATTTGATGGCTGGCAAGTCTTAACACCCATCAAAATTTTTGATTTACTGCTTTTTCCTCTTTGATATTAATGATTGACATCCATTTCTGTACAACAGTTCAGGACATCTGGTTAAGCATAGAAAGTGTGAAATACATTCACAGCTCATTCAAAATGTACTGTATTCAAACTTTAAGATTGACACTTTGAAATTCCTATCTTACAACTGACATGTCAACAATTTCTTTAAAACACAGAATGACTGTTAAAATATAAATGTATGTAAAATATAATATATATATATATATATATATATATATATATATATATATATATATATATATATATATATATATATATATATATATATATATATATATACACACAAAATATATACAATGTGCCCTCCCGGTTATCACCATAATGGCTTTATGGCAACCTCTGAACTTGGGCACAGAGTGTACGGTTTATATATATATATATATATATATATATATATATATATATATATATATATATATATATATATATATATATATATATATATATATATATATATATATATATATATATATATATATATATATATGTGTGTGTGTGTGTGGGTGAATATGGCCATGCTGTCTGGGTTGTCCAGTCAATGTTGTATTGAAAAGGGGTGAATATGGCCATTGCTGTCTGGGTTGTCCAGTCAATGTTGTATTGAAAAGGGGTGAATATGGCCCTTGCTGTCTGGGTTGTCAAGTCATGTTGTATTGAAAAGGGGTGAATATGGCCATTGCTGTCTGGGTTGTCCAGTCAATGTTGTATTGAAAAGGGTGAATATGGCCATTGCTGTCTGGGTTGTCCAGTCAATGTTGTATTGAAAAGGGGTGAATATGGCCATTGCTGTCTGGATTGTCCAGTCAATGTTGTATTGAAAGGGGTGAATATGGCCATTGCTGTCTGGGTTGTCCAGTCAATGTGGTATTGAAAAGGGTGAATATGGCCATTGCTGTCTGGGTTGTCCAGTCACTGTTGTATTGAAAAGGGTGAATATGGCCATGCTGTCTGGGTTGTCCAGTCAATGTTGCATTGAAAAGGGGTTAATATGGCCATTGCTGTCTGGGTTGTCCAGTCAATGTTCTATTGAAAAGGGGTAAATATGGCCATTGCTGTGTGGGTTGTCCAGTCAATGTTGTATTGAAAAGGGGTGAATATGCCATTGCTGTCTGGGTTGTCCAGTCAATGTTGTACTGAAAGGGGTTAATATGGCCATTGCTGTCTGGGTAGTCCAGTCAATGTTGTATTGAAAAGGGGTGAATATGGCCATGCTGTCTGGGTTGTCCAGTCAATGTTGTATTGAAAAGGGGTGAATATGGCCATTGCTGTCTGGGTTGTCCAGTCAATGTTGTATTGAAAAGGGGTGAATATGGCCATTGCTGTCTGGGTTGTCCAGTCAATGTTGTATTGAAAAGGGGTTAATGGCCATTGGTGTCTGGGTTGTCCAGTCAATGTTGTATTCAAAAGGGGTAATATGGCCATTGCTGTCTGGGTTGTCCAGTCAATGTTGTATTGAAAAGGGGTTAATATGGCCATTGCTGTCTGGGTTGTCCAGTCAATGTGGTATTGAAAAGGGGTAAATATGGCCATAATGCTGTCTGGGTTGTCCAGTCAATGTTGTATTGAAAAGGGGTGAATATGGCCATTGCTGTCTGGGTTGTCCAGTCAATGTTGTATTGAAAAGGGGTGAATATGGCCATTGCTGTCTGGACAGTCCAGTCAATGTTGTATTGAAAAGGGGTGAATATGGCCATTGCTGTCTTGGTTATCCAGTCAATGTTGTATTGAAAAGGGGTAAATATGGCCATTGCTGTCTGGGTTGTCCAGTCAATGTTGTATTGAAATGGGGTTAATATGGCCATTGCTATCTGGGTTGTCCAGTCAATGTGGTATTGAAAAGGGGTAAATATGGCCATAATGCTGTCTGGGTTGTCAAGTCAATGTTGTATTGAAAAGGGTGAATATGGCCATTGCTGTCTGGGTTGTCCAGTCAATGTTGTATTGAAAAGGGTGAATATGGCCATTGCTGTCTGGGTTGTCCAGTCAATGTTGTATTGAAAAGGGGTTAATGGCCATTGGTGTCTGGGTTGTCCAGTCAATGTTGTATTCAAAAGGGGTAAATATGGCCATTGCTGTCTGGGTTGTCCAGTCAATGTTGTATTGAAAAGGGGTTAATATGGCCATTGCTGTCTGGTTGTCCAGTCAATGTGGTATTGAAAAGGGGTAAATATGGCCATAATGCTGTCTGGGTTGTCCAGTCAATGTTGTATTGAAAAGGGGTGAATATGGCCATTGCTGTCTGGGTTGTCCAGTCAATGTTGTATTGAAAAGGGGTGAATATGGCCATTGCTGTCTGGACAGTCCAGTCAATGTTGTATTGAAAAGGGTTGCAATATGGCCATTGCTGTCTTGGTTATCCAGTCAATGTTGTATTGAAAAGGGGTAATATGGCCATTGCTGTCTGGGTTGTCCAGTCAATGTTGTATTGAAAAGGGGTTAATATGGCCATTGCTGTCTGGGTTGTCCAGTCAATGTGGTATTGAAAAGGGGTAAATATGGCCATAATGCTGTCTGGGTTGTCAAGTCAATGTTGTATTGAATAGGGGTGAATATGGCCATTGCTGTCTGGGTTGTCCAGTCAATGTTGTATTGAAAAGGGGTGAATATGGCCATTTCTGTCTGGACAGTCCAGTCAATGTTGTATTGAAAAGGGTTGCAATATGGCCATTGCTGTCTTGGTTATCCAGTCAATGTTGTATTGAAAAGGGGTTAATATGGCCATTGCTGTCTGGGTTGTCCAGTCAATGTTGTATTGAATAGGGGTAAATATGGCCATTGCTGTCTGGACTCTCCAGTCAATGTTGTATTGAAAAGGGGTGAATATGGCCATTGCTGTCTGGGTTGTCCAGTCAATGTTGTATTGAAAAGGGGTTAATATGGCCATTGCTGTCTGGGTTGTCCAGTCAATGTGGTATTGAAAAGGGGTTAATATGGCCATAATGCTGTCTGGGTTGTCCAGTCAATGTTGTATTGAAAAGGGGTGAATATGGCCATTGCTGTCTGGGTTGTCCAGTCAATGTTGTATTGAAAAGGAGTGAATATGGCCCTTGCTGTTTGGGTTGTCAAGTCAATGTTGTATTGAAAAGGGGTGAATATGGCCATTGCTGTCTGGGTTGTCCAGTCAATGTTGTATTGAAAAGGGGTGAATATGGCCATTGCTGTCTGGGTTGTCCAGTCAATGTTGTATTGAAAAGGGGTGAATATGGCCATTGCTGTCTGGATTGTCCAGTCAATGTTGTATTGAAAAGGGGTGAATATGGCCATTGCTGTCTGGGTTGTCCAGTCAATGTTGTATTGAAAAGGGGTGAATATGGCCATTGCTGTCTGGGTTGTCCAGTCACTGTTGTATTGAAAAGGGGTGAATATGGCCATGCTGTCTGGGTTGTCCAGTCAATGTTGTATTGAAAAGGGGTTAATATGGCCATTGCTGTCTGGGTGTCCAGTCAATGTTCTATTGAAAAGGGGTAAATATGGCCATTGCTGTCTGGGTTGTCCAGTCAATGTTGTATTGAAAAGGGGTGAATATGGCCATTGCTGTCTGGGTTGTCCAGTCAATGTTGTACTGAAAAGGGGTTAATATGGCCATTGCTGTCTGGGTAGTCCAGTCAATGTTGTATTGAAAAGGGTGAATATGGCCATGCTGTCTGGGTTGTCCAGTCAATGTTGTATTGAAAAGGGGTGAATATGGCCATTGCTGTCTGGGTTGTCCAGTCAATGTTGTATTGAAAAGGGGTGAATATGGCCATTGCTGTCTGGGTTGTCCAGTCAATGTTGTATTGAAAAGGGTTAATGGCCATTGGTATCTGGGTTGTCCAGTCAATGTTGTATTCAAAAGGGGTAAATATGGCCATTGCTGTCTGGATTGTCCAGTCAATGTTGTATTGAAAAGGGGTTAATATGGCCATTGCTGTCTGGGTTGTCCAGTCAATGTGGTATTGAAAGGGGTAAATATGGCCATAATGCTGTCTGGGTTGTCCAGTCAATGTTGTATTGAAAAGGGGTGAATATGGCTGTCTGGGTTGTCCAGTCAATGTTGTATTGAAAAGGGGTGAATATGGCCATTGCTGTCTGGACAGTCCAGTCAATGTTGTATTGAAAAGGGTTGCAATATGGCCATTGCTGTCTTGGTTATCCAGTCAATGTTGTATTGAAAAGGGGTAAATATGGCCATTGCTGTCTGGGTTGTCCAGTCAATGTTGTATTGAAAAGGGTTAATATGGCCATTGCTGTCTGGGTTGTCCAGTCAATGTGGTATTGAAAAGGGGTAAATATGGCCATAATGCTGTCTGGGTTGTCAAGTCAATATTGTATTGAAAAGGGGTGAATATGGCCATTGCTGTCTGGGTTGTCCAGTCAATGTTGTATTGAAAAGGGGTGAATATGGCCATTGCTGTCTGGACAGTCCAGTCAATGTTGTATTGAAAAGGGTTGCAATATGGCCATTGCTGTCTTGGTTATCCAGTCAATGTTGTATTGAAAAGGGGTTAATATGGCCATTGCTGTCTGGGTTGTCCAGTCAATGTTGTATTGAATAGGGGTAAATATGGCCATTGCTGTCTGGACTCTCCAGTCAATGTTGTATTGAAAAGGGGTGAATATGGCCATTGCTGTCTGGGTTGTCCAGTCAATGTTTTATTGAAAAGGGGTAAATATGGCCATTGCTGTCTGGGTTGTCCAGTCAATGTGGTATTGAAAAGGAGTAATATGGCCATTGCTGTCTGGGTTGTCCAGTCAATGTTGTATTGAAAAGGGTTAATATGGCCATTGCTGTCTGGGTTGTCCAGTCAATGTTGTATCGAAAAGGGGTAAATACGGCCATTGCTGTGTGGGTTGTCAAGTCAATGTGGTATTGAAAAGGAGTAATAT
Organism: Ptychodera flava; assembly: GCF_041260155.1. Classification (NCBI taxonomy): domain Eukaryota; kingdom Metazoa; phylum Hemichordata; class Enteropneusta; family Ptychoderidae; genus Ptychodera; species Ptychodera flava. The sequence continues at coordinate 22,250,523 of NC_091930.1, read as the reverse complement.
GGCCATTGCTGTCTGGGTTGTCCAGTCAATGTGGTATTGAAAAGGGGTAAATATGGCCATAATGCTGTCTGGGTTGTCCAGTCAATGTTGTATTGAAAAGGGGTGAATATGGCCATTGCTGTCTGGGTTGTCCAGTCAATGTTGTATTGAAAAGGGGTGAATATGGCCCTTGCTGTCTGGGTTGTCAAGTCAATGTTGTATTGAAAAGGGTGAATATGGCCATTGCTGTCTGGGTTGTCCAGTCAATGTTGTATTGAAAAGGGTGAATATGGCCATTGCTGTCTGGACAGTCCAGTCAATGTTGTATTGAAAAGGGTTGCAATATGGCCATTGCTGTCTTGGTTATCCAGTCAATGTTGTATTGAAAAGGGGTTAATATGGCCATTGCTGTCTGGGTTGTCCAGTCAATGTTGTATTGAATAGGGGTAAATATGGCCATTGCTGTCTGGACTCTCCAGTCAATGTTGTATTGAAAAGGGGTGAATATGGCCATTGATGTCTGGGTTGTCCAGTCAATGTTTTATTGAAAAGGGGTAAATATGGCCATTGCTGTCTGGGTTGTCCAGTCAATGTGGTATTGAAAAGGAGTAATATGGCCATTGCTGTCTGGGTTGTCCAGTCAATGTTGTATTGAAAAGGGGTTAATATGGCCATTGCTGTCTGGGTTGTCCAGTCAATGTTGTATTGAAAAGGGGTAAATACGGCCATTGCTGTCTGGGTTGTCCAGTCAATGATGTATTGAAAAGGGATGAATATGGCCATTGCTGTCTGGACAGTCCAGTCATATTGTATTGAAAAGGGGTGAATATGGCCATTGCTGTCTGGGTTGTCCAGTCAATGTTGTATTGAAAAGGGTGAATATGGCCATTGCTGTCTGGGTTGTCCAGTCAATGTTGTATTGAATAGGGGTAAATATGGCCATTGCTGTCTGGGTTGTCCAGTCAATGTTGTATTGAATAGGGGTAAATATGGCCATTGCTGTCTGGGTTGTCCAGTCAATGTTGTATTGAAAAGGGGTGAATATGGCCATTTCTGTCTGGACAGTCCAGTCAATGTTGTATTGAAAAGGGTTGCAATATGGCCATTGCTGTCTTGGTTATCCAGTCAATGTTGTATTGAAAAGGGGTTAATATGGCCATTGCTGTCTGGGTTGTCCAGTCAATGTTGTATTGAATAGGGGTAAATATGGCCATTGCTGTCTGGACTCTCCAGTCAATGTTGTATTGAAAAGGGGTGAATATGGCCATTGCTGTCTGGGTTGTCCAGTCAATGTTGTATTGAAAAGGGGTTAATATGGCCATTGCTGTCTGGGTTGTCCAGTCAATGTGGTATTGAAAAGGGGTTAATATGGCCATAATGCTGTCTGGGTTGTCCAGTCAATGTTGTATTGAAGAGGGGTGAATATGGCCATTGCTGTCTGGGTTGTCCAGTCAATGTTGTATTGAAAAGGAGTGAATATGGCCCTTGCTGTTTGGGTTGTCCAGTCAATGTTGTATTGAAAAGGGGTGAATATGGCCATTGCTGTCTGGGTTGTCCAGTCAATGTTGTATTGAAAAGGGGTGAATATGGCCATTGCTGTCTGGGTTGTCCAGTCAATGTTGTATTGAAAAGGGGTGAATATGGCCATTGCTGTCTGGGTTGTCCAGTCAATGTTGTATTGAAAAGGGGTGAATATGGCCATTGCTGTCTGGGTTGTCCAGTCAATGTGGTATTGAAAAGGGGTGAATATGGCCATTGCTGTCTGGGTTGTCCAGTCACTGTTGTATTGAAAAGGGGTGAATATGGCCATGCTGTCTAGGTTGTCCAGTCAATGTTGTATTGAAAAGGGGTTAATATGGCCATTGCTGTCTGGGTGTCCAGTCAATGTTCTATTGAAAAGGGGTAAATATGGCCATTGCTGTCTGGGTTGTCCAGTCAATGTTGTATTGAAAAGGGGTGAATATGGCCATTGCTGTCTGGGTTGTCCAGTCAATGTTGTATTGAAAAGGGGTTAATATGGCCATTGCTGTCTGGGTAGTCCAGTCAATGTTGTATTGAAAAGGGTGAATATGGCCATGCTGTCTGGGTTGTCCAGTCAATGTTGTATTGAAAAGGGGTGAATATGGCCATTGCTGTCTGGGTTGTCCAGTCAATGTTGTATTGAAAAGGGGTGAATATGGCCATTGCTGTCTGGGTTGTCCAGTCAATGTTGTATTGAAAAGGGTTAATGGCCATTGGTATCTGGGTTGTCCAGTCAATGTTGTATTCAAAAGGGGTAAATATGGCCATTGCTGTCTGGATTGTCCAGTCAATGTTGTATTGAAAAGGGGTTAATATGGCCATTGCTGTCTGGGTTGTCCAGTCAATGTGGTATTGAAAAGGGGTAAATATGGCCATAATGCTGTCTGGGTTGTCCAGTCAATGTTGTATTGAAAAGGGGTGAATATGGCTGTCTGGGTTGTCCAGTCAATGTTGTATTGAAAAGGGGTGAATATGGCCATTGCTGTCTGGACAGTCCAGTCAATGTTGTATTGAAAAGGGTTGCAATATGGCCATTGCTGTCTTGGTTATCCAGTCAATGTAGTATTGAAAACGGGTGAATATGGCCATTGCTGTCTGGGTTTTCCAGTCAATGCTGTATTGAAAAGGGGTTAATATGGCCATTGCTGTCTGGGTTGTCCAGTCAATGTGGTATTGAAAAGGGGTAAATATGGCCATAATGCTGTCTGGGTTGTCAAGTCAATATTGTATTGAAAAGGGGTGAATATGGCCATTGCTGTCTGGGTTGTCCAGTCAATGTTGTATTGAAAAGGGGTGAATATGGCCATTGCTGTCTGGACAGTCCAGTCAATGTTGTATTGAAAAGGGTTGCAATATGGCCATTGCTGTCTTGTTATCCAGTCAATGTTGTATTGAAAAGGGGTTAATATGGCCATTGCTGTCTGGGTTGTCCAGTCAATGTTGTATTGAATAGGGGTAAATATGGCCATTGCTGTCTGGACTCTCCAGTCAATGTTGTATTGAAAAGGGGTGAATATGGCCATTGCTGTCTGGGTTGTCCAGTCAATGTTTTATTGAAAAGGGGTAAATATGGCCATTGCTGTCTGGGTTGTCCAGTCAATGTGGTATTGAAAAGGAGTAATATGGCCATTGCTGTCTGGGTTGTCCAGTCAATGTTGTATTGAAAAGGGGTTAATATGGCCATTGCTGTCTGGGTTGTCCAGTCAATGTTGTATCGAAAAGGGGTAAATACGGCCATTGCTGTCTGGGTTGTCCAGTCAATGTGGTATTGAAAAGGAGTAATATGGCCATTGCTGTCTGGGTTGTCCAGTCAATGTGGTATTGAAAAGGGGTAAATATGGCCATAATGCTGTCTGGGTTGTCCAGTCAATGTTGTATTGAAAAGGGGTGAATATGGCCATTGCTGTCTGGGTTGTCCAGTCAATGTTGTATTGAAAAGGGGTGAATATGGCCCTTGCTGTCTGGTTGTCAAGTCAATGTTGTATTGAAAAGGGGTGAATATGGCCATTGCTGTCTGGGTTGTCCAGTCAATGTTGTATTGAAAAGGGGTGAATATGGCCATTGCTGTCTGGACAGTCCAGTCAATGTTGTATTGAAAAGGGTTGCAATATGGCCATTGCTGTCTTGGTTATCCAGTCAATGTTGTATTGAAAAGGGGTTAATATGGCCATTGCTGTGTGGGTTGTCCAGTCAATGTTGTATTGAATAGGGGTAAATATGGCCATTGCTGTCTGGACTCTCCAGTCAATGTTGTATTGAAAAGGGGTGAATATGGCCATTGATGTCTGGGTTGTCCAGTCAATGTTTTATTGAAAAGGGGTAAATATGGCCATTGCTGTCTGGGTTGTCCAGTCAATGTGGTATTGAAAAGGAGTAATATGGCCATTGCTGTCTGGGTTGTCCAGTCAATGTTGTATTGAAAAGGGGTTAATATGGCCATTGCTGTCTGGGTTGTCCAGTCAATGTTGTATTGAAAAGGGGTAAATACGGCCATTGCTGTCTGGGTTGTCCAGTCAATGATGTATTGAAAAGGGGTGAATATGGCCATTGCTGTCTGGACAGTCCAGTCAATATTGTATTGAAAAGGGGTGAATATGGCCATTGCTGTCTGGGTTGTCCAGTCAATGTTGTATTGAAAAGGGGTGAATATGGCCATTGCTGTCTGGGTTGTCCAGTCAATGTTGTATTGAAAAGGGGTGAATATGGCCATTGCTGTCTGGGTTGTCCAGTCAATGTTGTATTGAATAGGGGTAAATATGGCCATTGCTGTCTGGGTTGTCCAGTCAATGTTGTATTGAATAGGGGTAAATATGGCCATTGCTGTCTGGGTTGTCCAGTGAATGTTGTATTGAAAAGGGGTGAATATGGCCATTGCTGTCTGGGTTGTCCAGTCAATGTTGTATTGAAAAGGAGTAATATGGCCATTGCTGTCTTGGTTGTCCAGTCAATGTTGTATTGAAAAGGGGTGAATATGGCCATTGCTGTCTGGGTTGTCCAGTCACTGTTGTATGAAAAGGGGTGAATATGGCCATTACTGTCTGGGATGTGCAGTCAATGTTGTATTGAAAAGGGGTGAATATGGCCATTGCTGTCTGGGTGGTCCAGTCAATGTTGTATTGAAAAGGGTGAATATGGCCATTACTGTCTGGGATGTCCAGTCAATGTTGTATTGAAAAGGAGTAATATGGCCATTGCTGTCTTGGTTGTCCAGTCAATGATGTATTGAAAGGGGGCGAATATATTGCTGTCTTGGTTGTCCAGTCAATGTTGTATTGAAAAGGGGTGAATATGGTCATTGCTGTCTGGGTTGTCCAGTCAATATTGTATTGAAAAGAGATGCGAATATGGCCATTGCTGTCTGGGTTGTCCAGTCAGATATTGCCATATTTGCCTGTCAAAGTTTTCGAAAATTTCCCATGCAAAAGACAGCAGGGCCCCTGAACTTGTATATCAAATGTTGTTTTCACTTAACAGTGATGTGCTGCACTGTATGGAATAGGTGAGGTCAGTGCAATATGTGACTCTCTATCATGCGTGCTGAAAAAAAATTGCAAATGCAGAGATGTTTTTGAAAAGTGTTAGCCTAAAAGTGCTCCACTTTATTTTGCGATTGATTATAATCTTTGTACTAATCACAGTTTATGTTTTAGGTGTAAAGTTATGATGTTTATGATACTGTGAGTTGTTAATATTCATATTCATGGGCATGTAAACAAGCCATAACTGTGTATTTGTGGTCAGTCACATGATTCAGCGAGACCAATCAAAATGCAAAGGCTGTTCGTCATGGTAGTTAACATACAGGCATCATTCAATATTTTATATGATGCACCATTCTACAACTTTAATGTTTTATTGATTACTTTTGGCAAATATCAGCAGTTTCTTTGTTTCTAGAACAGTTTTATCATAAGAGGCTAGGGTGAACTTATAAAACAGAATAGCAAGAAAGAAAGCAGGTCACGGTAGAGGACAGTACTATCAAAACAACACAGTGAAGGATGATATTTCCATTGTCACATAGGCTGCATGACACTCATTAATGGTTTGAAAAGAGTTATTGGTGCAACATTGAGTAAAGAACAGTATTTCCTAAGATATGTGCTGAAGGACAGTATTTTAACTAAGGAATAGAGTGAAGGACAGTATTTTCAACACACAATCAGATGAAGGACAGTATTTTCACAAAGGAATAGACTGAAGGACAATATTTTTACCACAGAATAGAGAGGAGGACAGTATTGTCATGACAGAAGTGAGTATCAGTAATCCCTGACACAGTAGCTAATTAGGCAGTTTATGGACTAACAGCTGTGAGTGGTCAAGAGATCAGGGGTTGCAATTAGAGTGTTAAGGAGACTGTTTGTAGACACTGATATTTTTATTTAGTTCTTTATTGGTATTTGGAAATATCATCCAAAGGATATGCTACATAATAACTATTACCATACTCCAGTCAGCATTGACTTGTATGATGTAACATGGTCTATCTTTCACGTCATTAGGTGCTCTTTGTTGGCCATCTTGGTGGCATGTTTCTATTTGGTCGACTTGAGACAATGAAAATTTGTCTCTTTTTCCCCCATGCTACTATATGGCCACGACTCACATTTTGCATTGGAAATAACAAATGCATTGGGAGATCACTTTCACTAGCATTTGCTCAGTTTATGCAGTTGTTTGCTACTCGTGTTAGGCCACGTTAAAAAATGGTGAGGGGATGTAGGAGAATTCAGGGGGGATTCGAAAATTCTGGGGGTAGTCGAGGGGGGTCTTGAAAGTTTTGCTCTGCCTATGGGGGGGGGGGACCTAAAAATATTTTGGCTCGCAACATTTTGAAGTCATCCAATGGTTCTTATGTTAGTAATAATTAGACAAAATCAAGAACTGTTTTGTCGCATTTTCTGACTTTTTTTAATCTAAAAAAAAATTGAAAATATGTATGAATGCCATTAATTTTTTGTAAAAACAACAAGTTGGCCTTGCAATAGGGCAGGAGCTGCAACTGTTGATAAATTTTTCAATATTTCTATGCAATATATCAAATACAGTGTCTTTATGATGTCTCTCTACCCATACAGCATGCTGAAAAACACAATATTCAGTTTATTAACAAGGCCCGTTTGTCTGAATATGGGTGATAATTGAATTAGAGTTCAGACTGAAAGTTATTTGTCAATGATACAAATTCATGGTACACGTAGGCTGTGTTTGAAAGCTGCATACTGGACAGCTCAACATGCTATAACAAGAACTCAGTTGTACAAACTGGACAAAAATATTGTCAAAACACAAATTTAATACAGCTACTGCCCTGCTAGACTGCCTACAGGCAGTGTCACTGTCACCGCATACTGGCAGTGACAGTGATAGCTCTGACTCTGATATAGTGTAAGAAGAGTTTGGGTCATGGGACACTCAATTGACAGTGAAACACCATGTACCGGTACTTGTACACAAGATCAGGCCAGAGAGCAACACACAGAGGACTAGAAGACAACAGTTACCATGGATTTTTGAATTCTGGCATATGAGAATAATCAAATATTAGAGAAAAAGACGGGGTCACCATGCTTGATCTTATACAATCCTACAATGAAAAATCAAAGTTTTTATCACTTAAAATCAATATATGGATTCAAGTACATGCAGTGAACGAAATTTTCACATCTACTCGTACAATAACATGAAATCAATTTACTTTTAACAGTAAAGACTCTAATTTAAATGAAAAAATATGTGACTAAATGGAATCATTTATTTTTTACCAAATTTGCCATTATTACACCAAAAGAATTTCTGAGATTAAAACATTAATTTGATGGAATATTTTAAGTCAAGTCAAGTCAAGTTTATTTCAGTACTTATGGCCACCGGCCAAAATGTACAAAAATATAAGTAATATAGTACATGGGTCACTGGGAAAAAGTAACGTACGGTAACACCTGATCATGGAAACTAATTACAAAACAGACGACAAGATTAAGTAGAATTTACATTACTCATATAGTCGTCTCTACGCTTCATTGCAAAAAATATATATCTACTGAGTTGTCTTAGAGTTTTTAAATTATCTGCTGACATCAACAATGTAAACTTATATAAAACAGGTGGGTTGTAATAATAGCGTGATATAAACTTTGTCCTCAGATCTTGATACCTGGGACATACAAGTAAAAAATGGAATTCATCTTCCACTTGGTTCATGGAACACAAATCACATGTTCTGTCTAAACGTGGGGTTTTGTTCCATCGTCCTGTCTCTATTTTAAGGGAATGAGCTGAGGTTCTGAATTTGCAGAGAGCTAATCTGAACACAGGTTTTTCAAGGTGTAACAAGTATGGTTCTAGGCAAAGTTCCTTCTTGAATGTGGAGTATAAATACAATCTGCTGGTATCTCTTAAATGCTCTGACCATTGCTGTATCTCAATATCTATACATCGTTGCTTAAATAATTTTAAAAATCTTATTTCGTCGCCAACACCCTGGTTTTCCCATACTTCTCCAAAGCCATAGCTTTGTAGTAGTAACTTGACATTTTTTGCCCAAAAGTTATAACACTGTACATCTATTTTACTTATTTGGAATTCATAACATTTGAAAACTATTCTATTTTTATCCATTCTTAACAATCTCAGCCAATATTTGATGATTTTACAATACCTGTATACAGGAATATTTTAACCTTCTAGTATTGTCAATTTTGTAAAACATAAGTAGCATCTAAGTTGTATATATCTTGTACATTTGAAACAAAATATTTTTTCGGTAGGTCACTGTGCTCAGTTTTTCATAATTTGGCAAAAGCAAATTGTGAATTCCTGGCTACATTTTAAATGTTGCCAGGAATTCACAATTTGCACACTGTCTCATGATTGTCATTTTGTGTGCTCTTCAGCTGGTGCCATTGACCTGGCCAGAGGTGGATAAACTCAAGTCGGCTTAGATTGATGTCCAAAAATTCCCTGATGCATTTAAAAATTAATCAATTTAAGGCTTTGTCCTAGGTATATGGCTCTACAACCTGCTGATAAGAGGTACATGTACAGGTGGTGTCAAACATCTGTGTACAGAACTACGGTACACAATACATGTTTATTTTTACTCTGTGTGTATTCCTAATAAATACCGTATGCAGCTATATGATAATTTAGGGGACTTGAAAATTTTTGATATATAGACAGGAGGGGGCTTGAAAATTTTGGGTGATTATGGCTTTGCTATAATCATTGTTAACGTCTGGGAGGACACGGGGAGAAGGGTTTAGACCTTGACATATGTGGGTCACCATGCGCCACCTACTACCACTAGCTGGATGCACTTATGACGTAACCTATCTACCAACTGCCCCCTTCACCGTTATCTAAACAATTTGCGTCACCCTCTCCACGTCACTATCCATGCGCATATCAGTGTGAGCAAAGCTATAGCTCGTCCATTTCAACTTCTGCCACGCTCAAGTTCACACCACAAAATCCCCGCCCACCCTCCGCAAAAGAAAAAATAAATAAATAAATAAATAAAGCCTCGCTGCAGGCTAGCAGCTCACAATAAAAGATATTGTACGTCTTTATACTGCTTACTTTATACAATAAAGTTCCAGGGGGGTACTGTCATGGGTCTGCTGCGGGCGGCCGGTAACATGTTGCCCGATGCACGGTAGCCAGAGCCCGGTACCGCCATTCAGGCCGCTATGACGCCTCGTCGCCCCTGCCATGGCAGTGCATGCATAACCCCGGATTTCGGCCAAACACTTGTCTCCGTGTCATTCCTTTGCGTTAATTGAGGGTATATTGAGGTGGGGGGATCTGAAAAAATAATTCAATCGTGATTCCTCCAGCCCCCCTCACCATTTTTTTAACGCAGCATTACTTGGCTCTTCCTGCTTTACAAGTATCATTGAGCTTCTCTTCATCATGTTGATATGGCCATCCTGCAAAACTGTTCTCTCCAGCATTGCATTTACTGCACGTACAGTTCAGACTAACATGCAGCCCAGTGCAATTTGCTCTTCATACAGAGAACATACTTCTGGCGATTTTTTACACCATTTCTAATTCTCTGTTTTTGTTTTTAGATTCATGGCTCCAGGACTAATGCGCCATTCACAGGAAGCAAAACCCTGTGCAGCAGCACTCATGCCAGCAATCCAAAAAACATTGGTCCAGGAGTTCCTTTTCTGCTACAGCTTGTAAGTATTGACACTTCCATGCTGTTCTGTTACAGTGAACACTTTGTCATGTTGCTAGGCAACCCAATTATGTGACAGTAAACACCAGGATGTAAACAGACTCATTTCAACAAGTCGTCACTTAATATGCACTTACTTGGAATGGAATCAATATCTGCCCTATTAACTCTCTGTCTTCATTTCTTGAAGCACACAAATACATTTGCTAGTGTCTGCGACCCTCCAGGAATGCTCGCCTGTGCAATAAGCCAGTCTTACCGTGAAGTCTGCATGGCTCGATGTCTACCTGCCAACGAACTCACTCACCGTTCATATAACATTTCAGTCAGCAGACCCATCTCTGTTTTTAATATATGTTACCACAAGCAGCATTATTGCAGCACTGAAAGCACACCAGTTACATCACTTCAGTTGCAAATCAGTGTGACTGCAGGAACTTTTTTCCTTCAGGCTTTTCAATGCAGTGGACTATAGACTTTTTCTTTTGTCATTCACTTAGCAGTATTGCAGTTTTCTATTAATTTCTCATAACTGCCTTTATATATGTATATTTAGTTTCCTCACATTTTGCATTCCGCTGATGATAACATGCTAATGCTTTGCAGGAACTGACATTTCCTGGTACCATGGACTTTGTACTTCCATTGATGGCAACATGCATTTGAAGAGACATTGCTTTGCGTATTCTTCTGGTTTAAACAGTGACTTTTGATTTTGCCTGTTCAGTTCACTGCTGTTTATTTGCTTCATTGCCTTAATCCCCATACCCCACCTGTCTGCTCTCCCAACCTCATATCATATCACAATGATCCCTGGGACTCCAATCGCCTGCCATACAACATACATTCTCCATTGGTCAGACTCCTCCATGGCTCATATAACGATGCCCAGTGGTTTCCAAGTTACATCTTTATACTCATGCATATTTCTATATAGGTTATGCCCCTACCTGTCAGTCCCCCAGTCTCATATCACACCACCATGATTCTTCTCTGTTTGATAAACATCTGTTTTGTCTCCATCTGTCTGACTTCCCCAAACACCCCTTGGTCCCTGAGTAACATACTCTATTACATACTCCATGCATGCATCATTGTATGTTCTGTTCTCCACCTGATTGACTTCCCAGGCTTGTATCATACAATCACCATGATCCCCTGGCCCTGAGTTGTCTCTTTATACCCATGCATGTTTTCACAGTCTGTTCCATTCTCCACCTGTCTGACTCCACCTAGGCATGTGTCATATCACAGTAATCCGTTGTGCCCATTCATTTACCAGTCTATTATCCTATACATGTTGTACTGTCCGTTCCATTTCCACCTGTGTAACCCTTCCCCCAGGCTCGATAATCATACCATCATCTGCCTCTACCTATGGGTTTGTCACTGTCCATTCCATTCTTCACCTCTCTGGCCCCTAGGCTCTTACCAATATCATAGCATGTTTCGCTGTTTGTTCTGTTCTCCACCTGTCTGAATCCTCCCAGGCTCATATTATGATGATCCCCTTGGCTTGAATCCCCCGTCATACCCCAAACATGCTTTGTCGTCTGTTTTGTTCATCTGTTCCATTCCCACCAGTCTGACCCCCAGGCTGATATCACATCACCATGATCTCCTACTCCTAGTCTGGTTTCACCTGGCATGCAACAGAGCATTTTTAATTGCCTGTTCCAAGCTCCACCAGTCTGGCTCCCCTAAGCTTGTATCATATCACAATGATGACCCCTTGGTTTTCGAGTAACCTGTCTCCATCCCATGTCTCATTGTTCGTTTCGTTCTCCAATAGTCTGACTCCTACCAGGCTTGTATCATGTCACCATGATCCCCTGGGCCTGAGTACCTTGTAGTACCCTACACATGCTTCGTTGTCTGTCCTGTTCCAACCCTAATTGCTCATATCATACTCCCATGATCCCCTGGGCTTGAGTCATCTTTTAGAGACGTTTTGAGATTTCTTGTATTTGTCATGCAGTTTTCCCAGTGGTTTTGTTCATTTGTTTCATTTGCAGTAAACACTGTTAGCAGTGTGGTGTGTTTCACAAATATATCAGGAGTTATTGACTGACTGATTTGATCATCTTGTGAGTTCAACAGAGCAGGCAATAGACGATGTTCCACTGATTGCGAGATCTCGCGAGACTTTAATACATACCCGTAGAAACAGGTTTCCAGCTTAGTAATACAAGTCAAACTTTGTAAGGAACTAGAAAAAGTGCAGAACTGAGCAAAGATTGCAACTTCATATATTTTATGCAACTTGTTTAAAGTAATTAGCGACTTGTCCTGTGTTACACAGTTTGTCCTGTGTTGCGAGAACACGTCCACTTCAAACCACATATTCTCGCGATATCTCGGAATGTCTCGCGCGGTTCGGAACATGGTCTATTAAGAAATGTTCAGGTATGAACAGCAGTGTGTGATTAATTGATCAGAGGTTTCAATGAAAGGTTTTTTATATGGAGATGTGACTGTTTGAGGGACTGTGATATTATATACATGTCTTTATTGGAAATAATCACAGATATCATAAAGAAACAAGTGAAAGGATGTGTGGATTCCATGCTTCTCAATATCCACATGTTATCTTGTATTTAGCTGCATGAAATTGTCTGCACACATGTATATTTACTGTATTATCAACGTTTCCCTTGCAATCACTGAAATATTGGCAAACTTCTGAGTTTCAATCATTTCTGTTTCGTATTATTCTGTGACAAACCTGTCTTTCATCCTATTCTGTTGTGAAATTAATCGGCTTTTACCATATTCTGTACTGTAATGATATCCTTCACCCTATTACATGTATGTTATGTAAATGCTGGCCTTCTGCCCATATCCATATATAATGGCTGATCAGTAAATGAACTTTTAGTCTATACCATTGGCATCACTGTACTTTGGAGAGATTATACTGTTCATCACTCATATCTGCACTGAAAAGACTGTTCTTATCCTTACTGTTTTCAGAAATACCAGCCTTCTCTGTCCTTCACAGTCTTTCAATGCCCTTCATAATAGTCTGACCCCTTATCATAATCATGAAAAATATTCAAATGTCTCCTTCCCAGAAACCAATCAGCCATTTGAACTGAAATTTCCCGTATATCTGCATTTGTTATGACCTTGAAATTTGAATGACCTTTGATCTACTTTATGAATCTCAGCAACTACATTTCTTGAGGTTTGGTTGTTGGATATTGGTCAGTGTAAGACTAGATAATTGTTTCCCAATTTTTGAAGGAGAAATTGTATGACCTTTGACATACTATTTCATCTCTCAGAACTTACTAAGGTTACAGGTATGCAGGGTTTTACATCACTTTTAACTTTTGAGAGTCCCTGGGACCCCTGGTGTTAGAAAATGGGAGTCCTACATCAAAATATGGGGGTCCCAATTTATTTCAAAAGAATATTTTATTGTTTATCCATGCCATGGTCTTCACTGTGTTCAGTTAGTGTTATAACACACGGCAAATGGTTGCGCATTTCTTAAAATTATTCTTACATGAAAATTCTAGTTCATACTGAGGTCCCTCATTGATCAATTCAAAGAACACTATTCATAATTGAAATGATCTCATAACTTTAATGACAAGTTCACAAAGTTGTGAAATTTGAACAAGTATTCAAATTTGTCAAATTGACAAGAAGGTAAGTAATTTCATACTCTGAAATGGCATTCACCCAGCAAGTCCAGTAGGTTGAGTTCACACTCTGCCAGCAGCTCCTTCAGCAAATAACCTAGCATTGTTTATGAAGTCAAAATCATCTGTGATGGGGCCAACCAGTTTGATGAACATTAGTCTATTAAGCCTTTGAGGATTGAGTCTATTTCGTGCCCTCTGTTTGATGGCATTTTGTACTGAAAAGCCCTCTCACATGGGGCAGAGGACACTGGTATGAAAAGAGCAATTTTAGCAAGAATGGCAAGATCAGGATACTCCTCTGTAAAATCAGTTAGCAACAGCTTGATATACATATCAAAATTCAGTGCGTCCCTATGAGATCTTGTGAAGTGTTTGTAAACAAGAAAGTGTGCCCTAGCTCTATCAGCATCAATACCTGGTGTATTGTTATGATGATTCAACAGTTGATCAAGCTGGTTGACCCCATAGTCAGGTAGGTTGGCCAAATTTTCAGGATATCTGTGTGGGTTTAGAATTACATCAAAACATTCCAGAATATGCATCTCATCATCTGGAAATCTGCAATCTAAATTCTGCAGTAGTTTGTTGATATAATTTCTCGTACACTACAGAAGCTCTGTCTGAGTGGCTGATTGTAAGTGATTTTAATGTTTTTGTATGTGTTTTTCTGACCATTGCCAGGAACATCACCCAATCATTAAAGACTTCTCTGACAGTGTGTGAATCATTAGTCATTGTATTCAATGTGTCCCTAATAGACTGAACACTTTTTTGATATGGGATAGGTTGACAGAATCTTTCTGAAATGTAAGGCTCAAAATTCCAATCACAGTAAGGACATCAATCAATAAGGCAGTGAATAGCAGAAACAATGAATTGGAGACAAATTTCAACAGCCCATCAGCCTTTCCCCCTTTTTTGTCACTTGCAAGTGCCAAGGCAATTGGCTCAAAACTGATGAAAATCATCTTGACAGCTGATTCAACCGACAACCAGCGAACAGATGTAGGCTCAGTAATTTGTTTCGCCTTTCCATTCAACAGAGTTTGAATTTCTCTAAGTTTGTCATATCTCACACTAGAGTCATTAAAGTATTTATACAATGAATGGATTATATTATGATATTCTTTGCAATATTCAATATCTCTGCCTGCTTGAGAAGCAGCAAGATTCAATCGATGTGCAACACAATGCACTTGAACAAGGTTGGGATTTCTGGCTTTTAATTTTGCACCCAACCCGTTCAAACGACCGGTCATTACGGCCGCCCCGTCTGTTCCCAGTCCATATATTTTGTCTACGGCCGCGTCACAGATTTCTTTCCTAGTCAAAAATTCAATCAAGGCGTTTTCGATCCCTGCAGCAGTGGCAATTTGCTGGTTACCGAGGAAAGAAACATTCGCCTCGCCATTCTGAATATATCGAACATATGGCAAGTTTCTTATGAACGGTTATGTATTGTCACAAGTCTCATCCAACATTATACCGATGAAATCACTTGCATGTATGCTATCAATCAGGACTTCTCGATCACACGTTGAATACACTCTTCAAACTCCATAACTATCTGCGGAAGTTTGTAATATTCAATGTCTAAGCCGTTCAGATTCTGTAGATGCATGATGTCAGTGAATACATCGCATGGAAACTAGGTCACGTTTAGCGATCAGATAAACAGTACGTAATTGTGCAGCGTACGCCTCGAGTTCGTTTACCCTGCACCTGCCGGTCCTCTGCAGATTTGCGAGCGGTAGTAAATTGTGACCTCAAGCTTAGGATTTTAACACTTGTGAGATGACTTTTCGAGTCCTGATGACGAGTGAGAGTTGAATGTTGAAAATTAGAACAACCTTCCGTGAACGGGCATGTAACATTCGATTTCAAACATACATCGCATTCCATGACGTTTTCGCTCTTCAGAATATCGAAGCCATTTAAATCTATTGAGCCAACTTCTGTTGAATGTTCGTAGTTTTGCTGACTTGGCGGGGGGTTCTGATGTATCAGTACCGCTGGGCGTTGCTGTTGTTTCGGCCTCAACCAAGCCTACATCGTGCTGGTTGCTGCGGCTGTCAAAAACTTTCGCAGATCGGTTTGTTTTGGGTATTTGACCCGACCCGCCATGATGCATATAAACATGTATTGATCGCCGCAAACAAGAAATCGACCAATTAAGAATCAGTTTACATTTTGAAAATTTGTTTCCGCGGGTACCATTGGTCATCAAACAGTGGAGGCCAATGCGCTACGGAGCATTCTATTAAAGTATGGGGTCGGTAAGGTTTACTGGGATGTGTTTTACGTGTTCAGCGGCTTCGCGAGATATACACCAGCAACAGATATTTCTGCGTCCGAAGGGACGCGTAGTTTAGTTTTTGAGGGGTCCTTGGTCCGGTTTTATGCGTAAAGGACGCAGAAATGCGCGTCATGTAAAACCCTGAGGTATGGTTTTGGTAAGAGTTTGATATACTAGTATTAGATGACCTTGGATGACATTTGACCTGATTTCACACATTTCTGCAACCACCAAAGCTATAATAGGTTTGATTACAGTTTGGCATTGACTACAATGTGATCAAAATTTATTCGTCAAGTTTTTGTATGATCTTCTACAATCTTTGACTTGATCCCAACTATATCAGCAATGACATGGGCTAGAGGTTTAGTTTTTTTTTTGGTGGATAATAATCCATATTGGACTGTATTTTTCCAAACGCTTTAGAATGACATTATTTACCTCTAACAAGTACATGTTAAGCATAAAATAATGTGTTGCACCTCTTGTCTCTTTTGAATAGTGAGTTCAGGGTAACTTCATTTCAGCTGACAGTGTGTAATACCGGTATGCACTTGACATACTAATATTTTACGTAAATGACAGAATACCAAAACGTTTGCTTTTCGGGCTTCATGAAGTGACATTATTTCACTCCTACTCTGCAATCCAAGGTTGTCAAGCTCAAAAACACTGAGTTTACTTCAAACCAAATAAGGCATGTGTTATTCTTTCACAGTCGAGGTTAGACACAAGATGGCGTAAGTTACAATCAGTGCAAAACATCAGGCAGTACTGTTGCCATGTTGATAGGGATAGATTTGCTCTGAGCATGCTCACATTGGTTACAGGTGGCAAAAATAAAAGTACAGGCGGCTAAAAAAAGTGTATGTGCAAATAAAGTTTGTGCAGTGTGCGGCAAATTTTGGCTGACAACACGTTGTTTTTGCCGGCTGTTGGCTATTTTCTACCGTACATCCCTGATTATGGGATAACCACCCAGTTGGGTCATATGCAGACTTTCTATACTGATATCACAACAGAATACCTTGAGTTGAAGGTACTGGAGTAAACTTTAGCAGACTGTCACGTTAGTGGTTGGCTGGTGCATAGATCTGTTTTGACACAGTTTCCCGGGAAGGACAGTGTCGCAACCATTGAATTATGTGGCGAGTCCCAAACCCGGACCGAGACGAGTCGAGACGAGACCATAATGACCCCTCAGGCCAAGCGTTGTAAATACATCATATATACAACACTATTAAGCTTGCAGTTTATTGATAGTGTCAAAGATTGATGCACAAATCAAGATATAGCACAATCAACGATTGGAACAACTGAAAAAAGATTTGTTGAGGTTTTTCAACTTGAGTTCAAGGCGAGCTTGAAACATGCGAACTGCGTCGGCATTTTGGCTTATAAGCGATAAGCGCCAGATTCAGATTCTACTATGATATCTACTGTGAATTCAGTAACCTTGTGTTAGAAACATACATACAGGAGATTTAAGTAATCATTTTTTAGAAATTAGATTCACCATTTATAAACACATTAAAGGAAAGTAAACTGAGAGCTCATATGTTTAATTTTAATACAGTGGCTGCACCATTTTTCTGCATTACCGATAGTACATTCATGTATGTTATGTGTGCGGAATTTGAGGCAGCCTCAGATTAAGATTCAGATTCGGAGGGCTATGTAACCACTGACTAGAATGTACGAAAATGAACAAGCATAAGTCGATGGTAGGAGTGGGATATCACTTCTTTGACTAACTAAGACAGAAGTGGAACAACGTCCTTTTTCCCGTGGCATTGATACAGATGCTGCCTATGTGCGAAAAACCGTAACTTTTCTATCAGTAAGATAGGAGGTCTTTTGGTCTCGTCTCGACTCGTCTCGGTCCGGGTTTTGGGACTCGCCGAATTATGTGCTGTTATTCTCTATTACACTGATTATGGAAGAATGTTCAATGTGGTAAATTTGTGACTTCTGTTTCTCAAAGCGGGTAAATAACAACTTGATTTAGTGAAAACAGTGTACCGGTATGCATAGAACAATACAGTTTGTGATGGAGGTCCATTTACCACTTAACTGTGTAGTACCGCTTTGAGTGTCAGTGTGTCAGTGACAGGCCTGATTTTCTGATCATTTTCTGCATGTCCTTGCATATTCATCTCAGATCACACAAAGGCAAGAAAACCTTCCACATCAAATTTTGAGAACTTTTGTGGCTGAGTGTTGTGGTTGAGTCATACGACTGTTTTCACTGACAGGCTATCGATATACAAACACTATGACGGGCTATGTGAGAGGTCTGAAATCGGCAGTCTGCGCCCCCAAACTGCGCTAGCGCATTTCAATTTGCGCTATCAATCTGCGCTCCCATTCTGCCCTATCAAACTGCGCTCCCATTCTGCGCTATCGATCTGCGCCCCTGTTTTGCGCTCTCTATTTCTCCAAACCATACAGTCTGAAAGGAGCCTATGAAATTTGCATAAAGTTCGTGTTAGAGAGCCTCGTTTTCGTTACGCTGACCGCCACTGCAGTGAGGGATAAAATACGGCGAAAGGGTGGTCTTTAAATATCGACGTGCAGCAAAACGTACAATAGCTAGAACTATAATTTTTGCTTTCAGTTGTAGCATACATACTAATGATCTGTTTTCCTCGGGTAAACTCACAAACGTTGAGAAGATTTTATTTAAATCGCTGCAAAGTGGGTGGCGAGGTCGACCCGCCAAATGCGGAAGTAAACTTCACCTTTTTCGTAAAACAGCTCGATAATGACCTTAGAGGTCTTAAGCCAAGCCGAAAATTTCAGAAAATATTCATTTAACTATTATCAACATTTGGTGAAATTTTCATGACCGTGCGACCATGGACATGTATTTGCGGCAGTGTTGAATGTTGGCATGCAGTTACCATATCGCTGTATACGTAGATCTCGAGGGTCTATGAGTATACGAACACCCGTTACGCTACGTACACTCCACGCTGTTTACCGCGCCAAACCACTTGTAGTTCACACGGCGCGGGTGTTACACGATTAATCTTTCATTTTTTTCAAAGTTTACTCCTATAATCTCGGGTCACTGATGTTATATATAAATAAAGTATTTAATTAATGTCACATTATGACCATCAATACTTAAAAAATTTTTTTGCTAGTTACATGAGTTATAAAATGTGCCAGTCTAGTTCGAGCACGCACGGTAATGCTAGCAGGGATGGCCGCAACGCGCAGCTGTTTACCGGCTATCATTCTAGCCGCATCTATATTCACGTACTCGTGTGCGGGATACAGAGTAGCCGTATTTATCCACGGAGATGTTTTGCAGTCGATGTTATATACTACAGTTTTTGTATGCTTGCTAGCTACTAGAATTCGAAAACGGAAAAAAATCACTCATAAACGAAACAACACTGCTAGTCAGTACGACGGGTGTCTACCACTATACTACGTGTACGGCCGCAGACAGTGATAAACGTAGCCCTTCTGTCACCGTAGTGTTTTTTTTTCCATTTGCACTGTCCACGACTTTACCGAGAAGCCAGCCAGGCAGATTGTGTTGGCCAGTGAGGTAACACAAGCTTGCAGTCTTGCTTCCTCGTCACAATCATTGAAAACATAAACAGAACCGAAAAAATCTGCCAAGTTAGCCGGTGAGGACCGAGAAAGAGCTGAAAGAGTTTACGTGTACACTCACGCTGCGCTGTACGTCGCCATGTTAGATTTAACACATGAACGTCGCTGCATAGTCAACTTCAACGAGACTTATTTCAAAAACGGAGGCTTAAGCCACTGAGATTTTTTCAGATCGTATGGACCTACTCAAGATACGTCCCCTCCCTACTTCTCATGGAAATTTGACTTTGGATATGCTTTTGCGGCAGTGTTTAGTGAACGGCATTTTCGGTCGCTCGAAAACCATGAAAATAAGGCTAACGCAAAAACGAATCGATAAAACCCCACAAAAAATCATCGGCGAACACTAACTAAGAGTACAATTCAGCCGCTAACTGGAAACAGGACGGATGCTAAACGAAGGCTGAGATATCTGCGGATAAAATTCTGGCGAAAAATGCCATAACCGTCACTCACTGGCTAGAGGGCGCTGTTCGAATTTGAACTAAATCCCTAATTATGCATGCAAATGAAGTACCCTCCTTTCAGACTGATATATGTGCTGTGAAAACGACCCAACTAGCACAAGAACGTACCAACACAACCAGCAAAGGGAGTGGTAGGGCTACGGATCAGTATGGGGGCCCGTTCTAGTCAAAATTATGTTTTATTAATTTTAGTATGTTAGAATTAATTTTATGTAGACTGGAATTAATTTACTAGCACCTCGAATTAATTGTATGTATCTTTTAATTAATTTTTATATGCTTTAATTTTGTGTAGTCATGCCGAATTAATTTTATGTGTTCCAATTAATTATTTCTGCTTATCTTTGCTGTAATTAATTTTATGTAGTCTAGAATTAATTTTGTTAATATTTCAAATTATTTATATGTTTTTTATGTGCCGGAATTAATATATTAATTCTTTCAATTGAAGTTGGGTTCAAAATGTTTTCACGTGCACGTGCTGCAATTAATTTAATGTGTGCTAGAATTAATTTCTAAGAGTGTCTTGAATTAATTTTGTGTTCGGTCGAAGTAATTATGTGTGTTCGCTCGAATTAATTATGTGTTTGAGCGAATTAATTATATGTGTTCGCTCGAATTAATTATATGCGTTTGCTCAAATTAATTATATGTGTTTGCTCGAATTATTTCGGCCGATCCCACAGTCCTTTGCGCACGCTTTCTTAAATCAATATGGCGGCTCCCGACCGGAGTGGTATTATTCAGGCGCTCGCACCGTGATCTGTGAAAATGGAAATCAATAAACTGATCACAAAAACTTTTGTAGTGTCTCCTGTCTGAGGGATCGTGTATGTGATTGCCCATAGAGCGAAGCCCGACCAATTTTGTGTTTACGTGTGACGTATATGTATATACAGATAGAGGTGAAACTACCGAATGCTATATTTGTAATTAGTGACATTTGACAGTAATCAAGCTTAGAGACATTTCCTGGTGGTCATTGTTAAGCTCTTTATTGGTTTTCATATTCGTATATCTGTTTGGCAGATTTCACTTTCGAATGCTGCGTAGGCTTACGGTACACACTCACTGCACTACACCACAGTACACGATGATTGGCAAAGCCCGATAGAAAGGGTGAACGTTCGCGTCTGACGTAAACACAAAATTGGTCGGGCTTCGCTCTATGGGCAATCACATACACGATCCCTCAGACAGGAGACACTACAAAAGTTTTTGTGATCAGTTTATTGATATCCATTTTCATAGATCATGGTTCGAGCGCCTGAATATCACTCCGGTCTGGAGCCGCCATATTGATTTAAGAAAGCGTGCGCAAAGGACTGTGGGATCGGCCGAAAATAATTCGAGCAAACACATATAATTAATTCGAGCAAACGCATATAATTAATTCGAGCGAACACATATAATTAATTCGCTCAAACACATAATTAACTCGCGCGAACACACATAATTACTTCGACCGAACGCAAAATTAATTCAAGACACTAGTAGAAATTAATTCTAGCACACATTAAATTAATTGCAGCACGTGAAAACATTTTGAACCCAAAATTAATTGAAGGAATTAATATATTAAATCTAGACTACATAAATTAATTCCGGCACATAAAACATATAAATAATTTGAAATGTTAGTAAAATTAATTCTAGACAGCATAAAATTAATTACAGCAAAGGTAAGCAGAAATAATCAATTAGAACACATAAAATTAATTCGGCATGACTACACAAAATTAATTAAAGCATATGAAAATTAATTAAAAGAAACATACAATTAATTCGAGGTGCTAGTAAATTAATTCCAGTCTACATTAAATAATTCTAACATACTAAAATTAATAAAACATAATTTTGACGCGACCAGAACGGGCCCTCATAGATCCGCAGCAACATCGATGGCTGCCAGACCTACGTGGAGATAGAGTTGACCTTTCAAAATTCTGCCTTCTCGACATACACCTACGTACTTTTTTGACTTTCCAAACATGTAAACTACATGTATGAGTGTGATAGAAACGACACATGTGCAACCACTTAACTTAACCAAGTATCCGCGGTTTGAAACAGTCCCGACATTTACGTCCCTCGAACGGGCTGTGTCGCTCTACAAACCCTTGCCCCGTCCGGCTCATTCATTGACTCGGATGTGATACATTGTGGATGAAATATAAATATTGCAGAATCAGTAGACAGTCCCCTGTAAATCAAATAGGTGTGTACATACAGGTTCAGTAAGGTTGTACTTTCACTCGGCCGCTAGTTGACAGGTTCACAATCGATGTGATTGTGAGTGCACTGAACAGCTAGGACGTACGTGTTGTCATGCTGAACTGTGGCCCACGGTTAGTGGTTTTCAATGTTAAAACTCGTTGAAGTGCAAATATGTGCATAAAACTAGCCGTTAAAGGATGACCGGTCGATGAAAATACGAAAACTTTCCATGCAATATGCATTATTCACACTGACACGGCTTCATCGACTGTCCCGGTAGGCCTACTCAAGGAAGATGACACGCGTATTTTATTCAACATATTCGGTATCTATTCGGTAATGACGTAGCGCACGATCTCGTTCAAATCTTTTACTAGCCAAGCCTTTTTGAATAAGCTTACTGTTCTGACTGAGAATTTAAAATAAGTTTAAACTGAATTTAACTTATTCCTACTTAAAGTCGACCGTACATTGGTAGATCCTGCACGTACGCTTGGCTGACGGATATAGATCGGAGCGCGGAGGGAGGGGGGGGGGGGGTGGCCCTATATACCGGAAGGAAGGAAGTAAACCAGTTCGAGTGACCTGAAAATGTACTTCCAGACGCTTACAAGACGCTTGCGACGCTTGATCTCGACCAACATGCCACGATTTTCGTTGCTCGATAATCCGGTCCTACATTCTCTCCAAAACAAAACGAAAACTGCCAGGACTTTCTTTGGGGGAAAAGTGTTGGGTCACATCGTACCGGGAAATTCCTGAAATATTACTAAAATGGCAAACTATCAGCTGAAATCGGTACAAGAACACATATAAATAAAGTTTGAAAAAATAACACTAGTCAATCAATCTCTCCCGTTGTAACAAAGGGCGACAGGTTTGCAGCGCGGTGCAAAAGCTATTAATTATAAGAAAATACAACAAACATTTTATGTTGTCAAGAGTTAGATGTGTTCGTTTCATCCTGAGGTAGGAAAACTACAACCGACGTCCCGTTTGCACAGATGTCGGCGCTGACATGAACTTGACAATCATTTTTCACAAAGAACATGCATAAATTGCCGCGCGAGACAGGAAGTAGACAACGTGAGTCAAGAACAAGTGAATGTCCATCGCGCGACGACAGCACACAGGTCTCGATCGGATAGACTTTTTTACACAAGTTTCGACATCTTCATCTTGACTGTGAACTCTGGTAACCAGATTGTAACTGTTGAGACAACAGTATACAGTTAATCTACTAGTTAAACGTTCGAAAATTGGATTTAAAACCAGGTTTAGCAAAGATGTGGTTGCGGTTTTAAATTGCCGTCTCCGGTATAGCAATATATACATGGCAACATGCATGCACCACGGTGTTTGGGTCAAGTAGGGGTAACTTTATTACTTCTAGTCAAAAGTCTATATTCCACAGAGTGGCCATCCCCAAAAATGCTAGCAAGTGGCGAGATTACAGAGTTCTGGCTGCCGGGGTGGCCACTGGCACTACCACTATGTTTCTAATGTTTCTAATATTAGTAATAACTCTATTGCTGAAAACGTCACGGTGATCTTCCATTCCGACGTCTTGTGCCCCACTTGCCAAAAACTTTGAAAACGGTTGTTCACTCGAATTTAGGCTATCGCTGGGCAGATCGTCCATGTAGCCGACACGAACACGAAGTGTCTGTTAGCGGCTACCAAAAACTATGAAAAATAGTAAAGAATGAGCTACAAAATCACTATCAGCTTCGCTGGGAACATATTCGATGGCTTGTTACACAACTGTTACCAGATTTCAGGTAACACTGTTTACCACACGATGGATCTTTATTTAATAAAGTAACCTATAGAGATAGCTGATTGATATCGTAAATGAGACAGGTGCCTCTACGGCGGTAAAACTAATAGTTTATCCCTATTGTAAATCCGGTCTCCCGAGAGTTGAAATGTCCGACTTCTGCATGGTCATCGCGCCGTGCAGTGTAGCGATAATGACATGAAGTTCGTTTACATGTATGTTAACGCAAATAAGGTGAAAATATCAATGTTTGCTAGTATCTTGTAATCAGGGACGAGATCGTGCTGCTCTTGTACTGCATGAGCTTTGATCGAAGTGCGTTGGCCGTCTTTTGATTTTGAATGTCGAAAATTGCATATGTAACCTCTCCCAAAGCCTTGTGAACTGCGATTTTACTTACGATTTTACTTTCTAACAAAAATAAGTTCACGTAAAATGTACTGATAGATGCGTAGGGAGGTTTTATTAGTCACAAAATTTGAACTGTGTGTACAAGTTTGAACAATTAAATAATGAACGGTTGCCGCTCTCATAAAATTGCCGCTGCATGGACGTGCATCCATGTGTCATAACCTTCCAAGAAACAAACATGATGTAATTTACTGATATGAGTAACACTGGATTCCCTTGTAGTTGATTTCCTTGATATTCTGGTTGTAAGCTTTATTCTCTCCCTTACATGGCTAATTTTTGAAAATGTCGGGAAATCAAAGACGATGTAAAAACTGCCCCATTCACTTGCTCATTCCGACACAAACAACGGTGTACTAGTTTATCAACATATCATGTAGTGATTAGAATTCAAAGAATATCCAAATGTCGAAACATTAAAATGAACACAATATGAGAAGATTCCTTTCACAAAAAGATCAACTTCAAGTGATACTTTTGAAGATTTGAAACCGAGTACGTATACCCTACTTCACACCTCTTCAGTCTTACGTCATCGACAAGTCACCCACCCCGTCGGCAGGCTTGACGTCATGGACGTAGACTTGTCAATCATCACGGAAGTTGCGAACATGTATGATCTGTCGGGTTCAAACGTTTCTGCGAACATGAACATAAATTCTCAGTATCGACAAAGAAATTGTCAAAAAAGAAGTTGAAAATCGTGATGCTAACGTAAACATAATTTTGTATCCACTTGTGCCATTCCATGTTGCAGGGTTGCGTCGCCAGCCCTGCCACTCACTCTGCTGTGCATTGTTGGACTCGGGGAAATAGTCGCCGTCGACTAGCAGCAACGTCTAACCATGGGGATACTAACATAATTTTAGTCAGAACTTGACTTTGAGCTTTAAACTACTTGATCACTTCCCGACCTCCTTATACGAGAAAGAAAATCATCTAATTTTTACTACCTCACATATCTTTGTGTCGGATCCACCGTCCACAGAATGTATGTATGTCGTGATTGTACCGGAAATAAATTCGATCTTACGTTACTCATAACCAGTCGTCCTGACAATCCTGACATACGTCGAAGTTTTTAAAAATACATTACGAAAATACTGAAAAGTTTTCTAATATTATGAAAAATAGTGTTGCAAAGTGTTGGCAATGGCATGATGGTGGGAGGCAACCGACAGCTATAAAGTTACAAGTAAATACAAATATATTTCGACACTGATATGTCCACGGTCCCTCCACATGTCCTACGATCTGGCTGGCAGCTTTATCAATCTGTGGCAAAGTGCCACGGATTTATATCGCGTTAGTTTCGTAAATGTCGCAGCTACAAAACTAAACTTACAACATTCCATAGATAGCGCAGAATGGGGGCGCAGTTTGATAGCGCAGAATAGGAGCGCAGATTGATAGCGCAAATTGAAATGCGCTAGCGCAGTTTAGGGGCGCAGACTGCCGATTTCAGACCTCTCACATACCTGCTATGGCTGAGTGATGTAGTTGAATTTAAGGTTTGCATTCACTGATCGACATTGACTGTTGGTATACAGGCAGTGTGACCGAGTGTTGTGGATGGGTTATAGGACTGCATTCAATTACTGTTGGTATACAGGCAGTTTGTCTGAGTGTTATGGTTGGGTTGTAGGACTGCATTCACTGACTCTTGGTATAGAGGCAGTGTGACCGAGTGTTGTGGCTGGGTTGTAGGACTGCATTCACTGACTTTTGGTATACAGGCAGTGTGATTGAGTGTTGTGGTTGGGTTGTAGGACTGCATTCACTGACTCTTGGTATAGAGGCAGTGTGACCGAGTGTTGTGGCTGGGTTTTAGGACTGCATTCACTGACTATTGGTATACAGGCAGTGTGACCGAGTGTTGTGGATGGGTTATAGGACTGCATTCACTGACTATTGGTATACAGGCAGTGTGTCGTGGTTGGGTTGTGGGACTGCATTCACTGACTTGTGTATACAGGCAGTGTGACTGAGTGTTGTAGTTGTGTTGTAGGACTGCATGCACTGACTCTTGGTATACAGGCAGTGTGACTGAACGGTGAATTGTGGATGGGTTGTAGGACTGCATTCACTGACTGTTGGCATACAGGCAGTGTGACTGAGTGTTGTGGTTGGGTTGTAGGACTGCATTCACTGACTGTTGGTATACAGGCAGTGTGACTGAGTGTTGTGGATGGGTTATAGGACTGCATTCACTGACTGTTGGTATACAGGCAGTGTGTCGTGGTTAGGTTGTAGGACTGCATTCACTGACTGTTGGTATATATACAAGCAGTGTGACCGAGTGTTGTGGCTGGGTTATAGGACTGCATTCACTGACTGTTGGTATACAGGCAGTGTTACTGAGTGTTGTGTAAGGGTTGTAGGACTGCATTGACTGATTGTTATACCGGCAGTGTGACAGAGTGTTGTGTTTGGGTTGTAGGACTGCATTTACTGACTGTTGGTATACAGGTGATCGTTTTTTATTGATTGTTAGTCTTTTATTGTTGTACACAGTTTGTACCAATGATCATTGGACAGTCTGACAACTGTGTATGAGGGAAGAATTATGTTCTAACTTTGTATTCTTGAAAAACTTTTATTTCACAATTTTTACACCTAAAAGGAAGTACAGAGGTCATTTAAGGGGCAAAGAAATAAATACCACTTTTGTTAAAGGGACATTAGGCCAAAAAAAAAAAATTGTGCTGTTCCGATTACATGGTTTTCAAAAATAGGGTAGGTAGGTAGGGAAATTTTTTTTTTTTCATTTTTTTTTATTTCTCAATGTGCATTTTGTACACTTTCAAACAAACTACCAGTGAACAATTTCCTCATGAAATGCACTCAAATTGAATACCAATTTATTAAAATAAAATATTCATCAGTAGAATTGAAGTGTGTGGTTTATTAGACTGCCACGGAAATTGATATGGCTGAATTACAATTCTTTGACAGGAAAGTGAACTGTTTATCCACAGGTAAGTCTGACTTGTAAGAAATGACACAACACAATATTTACTGTCATCAATGCAGTGTTTCATCTAGGATACTATACCAGGGGGATTGGTCCCCCTCTCCTGGAATTTTTGAGGGGGATTTTAAAATTTTGGGGGATTTAATTGAAACATTTAAGGACATCTTATGTAAGTTTTAATGTTGCAGTGATGTCACTTGTGATATACATACTACAAGCCATAAATCACTTGCTTACATATGGAAGACCGGTCACGACATGCGACATGCGACCTGCGACTTCAAAACTGCGACCTGCGTCCCGCGAGTTTGAAACATGCGACCTGCGACTTCGGCATTTAGACCTAGGTGTAACCTGCGACTTCACAACAGCGACCTGCGTGTTTGTCAAACTGCGACCTGCGACTTCACAACTGCGACATGCGACAACAACACGTAACGTTTCATGGTGTTTTCCTCAGTATTAGATTGGAGGCGTCTTGCGTGAACTTTAATCCTTTGAGCGCCAAAGTCTATTTTTGTCCCCTTTATATAATAAACCCCTGTCAATTTTTCCTCCAATTTTTGCAAAAAAATTGGGAAAAACCTGTAGCCAATGAAATGTGATGTCGATTTGGTCCAAAATTATCAAAAAATTACAGAAAATTCATACAATTGGTAAAATTTTGCTCTAAAATTTTGGTGGGAGAAAATTACAGCGCTCAAAGGGTAAAACGTGGAAAGGAGATTTAACGTTCAACATCGATCAATTAATAAGCCATTGCTTTCGCTTTGGTAAATCGTTCACCAAGTCTGGCAAAACTCAATTCATGTACACACCAGTTCACTCATTTTCATCTGGAGAGATAATTTTATGACGGAAATGTTGACAGTACGTGTTAATGCATGGAAAATAATATGCTACGTGATCTAGGCATTTATATGTTTATATTATAATTTCAAATTATTTTCGATATTCTTCGTCTGCCTTACCTCGTTTCTTTCCTTATGTTATCGACAAACTTTTTGATTTTTAGAAATCTCTGGTATTTATCCTCATTTCACTGTGGTATAACCATCTAGCTGTCTGTTTAATTCATCAGTTGTCCCCCCCCGTATCATAACTGCGTCAGTGTCATTGCAAACATTCGAATTTTCAGTTATTGTCGTTCATTTTCTAACATTTCCAGTTTTGTTCAAATTCTCCAGTGATTGATCATCGGATGTTGCCATCTTTTCGTCTAATTTCATTTTTACTTTTCGTCAAAAAATCGAATTGATCCAACTTTTGTTCAGTCGGAAAATAAAAATATTCTTACTGGTTAACTTCGGACTACATTTGTCTACACAAATAACATATGCAAAGTAAAGCAGTTAAAATAATGCTGATATTGACAGAAGTGCAAACATATTTGCTAACCATGAATAGCCAGAGACCGACTCAAGTTCTTTATAGATAACGCGAGTTAAAACTAAAACAGGACATAATTAAACCCTCCTACAATCATATTTTCAGTCTTTAAGCCTAATATGTACATACTATAATATGTACATATTATTTTTGTGTGTATATAATATTTTAAATCATGTAGGCAGAAAAGTTCCAGAAACTATTAAACACTGATGTAGACGTTTAAAACCCTATTGCTATTGCATTATTTCAGATCGGTTTGCCTTTCGTAAGAAGGAAAATAAATTTGTGCTCTTCGTTTGTGGAATTCTCTACCGTCACAGCTTCATGCACTTCTATCGCTGGTTGAATTCTTTCGCTGGCCGATTTTTGCGTAGGCCAGCGGTGCGAAAATAATGCTCTGGTCGCGAGAATGCGGTAAACCGGCTGTTTTAATATAGTGCAATGGTGTCCCTCGTGTTTTTCAGGCTCGTGTTCAGAGCAATGGTGCGAACAAATCAAGACTGATATCGCAGTTTGACAAACACGCAGGACGCAGGTCGCTGTTGTGAAGTCGCAGGTTAGGCCTACACCTTGGTCTAAATGCCGAAGTCGCAGGTCGTATCCCCGGCGAAAGTGTCGGTGGTCTAACATGGACTACCATGTTAGTTCATGGTCATATGACCATGGTCAACCTTGGTAGTTCATGGTCGACTATGTTTGTTAAATGGCACAAATTACCATGGTTGTCCATGGTCACCAACCATGGTCAACCACGGTAAACCAAGGTAGTTAACCATGGTTAACCATGGTTGACCATGGGCATCAAACGTGGTTGACCATGTAATTAACCTTGGTCAACCATGATCACCATCAAATGGTATTTGATAGCTTTTGAATCAAAACCTTGGGTCGAAAATCGTCAGAACGGAAAAATTCTTGGTATAAACCTCACCAAAACTCTGCAAAACACCATTAATCCCTGACTGGTGTCATTATAACTTGACAGACTCGCTTAAGGATCAGCAAACTTAGCCTCCATTATAGTGTCCACTGCAATAACAGCCAAGCCCTTCAGATTCTATCAAAGATCATCCTCCAACATCTTCTGATTGTTTCCCTGAATGTTCGATGAGCAAAATAATCCAAAATTTCTCCCAAAATCGATGTTAAAAACACAGCTACTTTTCCAGTTGTTCACTGAACAGACAATCCGTTTGAAGTGAATTTTTAAGATGGCTGCTTCAAATGAGCCAATCACATGCATTGCTTTATGACATGTGACATCATGGTAAAGGGTCAAAGGTCCAATGACAATGGACCTATGACCTTGCCTATGTTGATATCATGTTTCGAGGCAAACATTGAGTGAGACTCAGATAGTCTGAACTTCCTGCCATTGCAGCAGTGCTTTCATGCCCTCCATGTCAATAATTTCAAGAAATTTAGCTCGATATTTGTCCACAGTCTTCTGACATGAACAAGAATACAGCAAATTGGTCTAAGCTTCCCGGGCAACGACATAATTCTCTCTAACAACTGTGGATGATGTCAAAAGACTCAACTATGTAAATATAGGAGTGTATATACATATAGCCTATTATCAATATGATCATCAAGAAATTGGGAATCAAAATTAAACTACCATGAGTCATCAAATATCATGGTCAACCATAGTTGACCATCGATAACCATGGTCATAAATACAATCAGTCATCAAATACCATGGTCAACCATGGTAGCCAATATCCATAAACAGGTCAACCATGATAGACCATGGTTAACTGTGGTAGACCATAGTATTAGAATGCCTACTGTGGTCTCATATCATGGCCAACCATGGTAGTTCATGGTCGAACATCAAAAACCATCAATACCTTGTTGACCATGGTACACCACAGTTGACATTTCGCCGGGGATGTTTCAAACTCGCAGGACGCAGGTCGCAGTTTTGAAGTCACAGGTCGCATGTCGTGACCGGTCTTCCATACTTACACAATCCAAGCTGCTGGCTCCAAACACCATCCTCTATAAGATTTTTTCAAAAGTCAACAAATTTCGGTATCATTGTTGTGAATGTATAGGGCTTCCAAGAGTGGCAGACGGCTCATTAATATTCATAAGCTTTAATATCCCTAAAAATTGTAGCATATTCCCTCATGCTTAAATATTCTATATGTTTGTTTGCACATATTCTGTAAGTTTGCTTTCATAGGGCTTACTGTACATTCAAACATCAAAATTAACAACAGTTAGCCATTCCCACTGTACCTTCAAGGGATTTTTTCATTTTTTTACTGAACTGTCTGCACTACACAAACAAGAAAAAAATCTTTTGTAGTTATAAAAAGAATGTTTTGTAGCTTCTGAAAAAATAATGTGCTTGTTTGTCATGTTTTTACTGTGCGCATATCATCCCTCACTACTGTAAGTTTGGATCAACATTGCCCTATGCAAACCAAGAGCTGTATTTTTGTAGTGACCTAGCTGGTCTTGTAGTTTTGTGCGCAGACCCAGTAGAGCTAAAACAAACAACTTAGAGGGTCAGATCCCTTGTTTTGAATTGAATGCGGAGTCGAGTTTTTCTCGGTGTCAGACTTGCTCCAGTTGTATTTTTTCAGTCATTTTAGAATGGGGAAAATAACAAATAGAAAGGTTGGTTGTCACCGACAGTTCATTTTAGGGTTTATTTGCTCTGAAAAATGAGTCAGTGTCTGTTCACTGAATTCAAAAACCGGGCCCATAGCTTGCTTCAATGCTTGTGCAGTCTGCACTGAACACGTTTCTGTGACAGTAAAGTCAAATTTTTCGTGTCAATTTTGCTATCAGAATTATTTTTAGTGTTATGGACATTCATATGATACACAAGACCTTCAGTTTGTCTCCTTTTCTCGATCGTGCAGAGATGATGTGACACGGAAACCTTATAGGGCAAGGGCAATGAACTTTTATGAACGGAACTCTCAACTGGCTGATAGGCTTTCATATGCAAAATCAGTGTACAGGAAATTTACGCGTGGTATTGTTTCAAAAGCATTTTATTGAAGTAGATCAAAAAGTATCAAAATCGAACTAAAATTAGCTTCATGCGTTTCACGTTCTTTCATATCATTATTTTACTTCCGGGTTTACAAAGCTCTAAAAAGTCTAGGGTCGGGGGGATAAAATTGGGGTAGGTCGGGTAATCGGAACAGCACATATTTTTTATTTTGGCCTTAGCTGTAACTTTTGACTAATTTTTCACTACTCTCTTTCAATGTTTCAACTACAGAATTTTACAGTAACTATAATCAGATCATCATGACCAATGCCCGGTGTGTTGCTTTGGCAACACAGCCTGTATATGTGAAATGACCATTGTTATTGTTGATAAATGTATTCTAGTCAGGACCTGAATACAAAATTTAAACAATAACAATGCAGATTATACCCTTGTAGGGTATATTTATGAGCTAAATATTAGGAATTTCTCCATGGTTCAGGGAGTCAAACTGGAACTGCAGATGATACACAAAACAAACAAATTAAAAAATGACCAAAGTTACAGCTAATGGATCTTTAAGGTGACCTTTCTGTAGCTTGATGTATGTTTGACATTGTTTTTGGGATGGGTTGTGCGGAGAATGATGAACTTTGGAACAATCATGGAAGCAAAGCCTTTCACAATCTGATTAAAATCAAATGTAGAGAACGACGACGTCTTCTTATGCGTACACGGTATTCTCTCGCTGTCGCCTCTCTCTACATCTGACCAACTCCCATAGATGGTCGCGTTCAAATCTTGCGCTCTGGCCAGAACAGCCGACCTATCAGAAGGCGCCTTACAGAGAACAATAAGTATGACTCGAAGACGCACGAAAATCAAAATTGTGTACCGAACTATCCACCCAGTTGTAAACAAAGGCGCACGGTGAATTTTAAAATGGCCTGTATGTAATTTTAATGTTAAAACATGCCTTTTCTTAACAAGTCATCGTTGATGACACAGTCCCCACTTGTTAATGGGTACTTTGATTACAGGTCCTCAGAGAGGATAGAGTCCTCTTCATTAGGTCTGTGATAAAAATACTGTGATAAAAATACTTTTGAATAAATTCGCTTGATACATGTCTGAGTTCAGGAAATGAAAAAATCATAACAAAATGGCCGCACAGCAGCTATATTGAATCGTATCACAAAACAAATTAACGTGCATATGTATGACCAATCGTATCACAAAACAAATTAACGTGCATATGTATGACATTGGTCAATCTCCTTTTACCAACTTTGAATAAAATCGCTTGATACATGTCTGAGTTATGGTTCTGGACATGAAAAGCGCAATAAAATGGCCACACGGCGGCCATATTGGATCGTATTACAAAACAAATCAATGTGCATGTGTATGACATAGGTCAATGTCCTTGTACCAAGTTTGAATAAAATCGGTTGAGATATGCCTGAGTTATGGCTCTGTACATGAAAAATCGTAACAAAATGGCCGCACAGCGGCCATATTGGATCGTATCACAAAACAAATTGATGTGCATAGCTATGACATTGGTCAATGTCCTTGTACAAACTTTGAATAAATTCTGTTGAAACATGCCTGAGTAATGGCTCTGTACATGAAAAAATCATAATAAAATGGCCGCCTGGCGGCCATATTGGATCGTATCGCAAAACAAATTGACGTGCATATGTATGACATAGGTCAATGTCCTTGTACCAAGTTTGAATAAAATCGGTTGAGATATGCCTGAGTTATGGCTCTGTACATGAAAAATCGTAACAAAATGGCCGCACGGCGGCCATATTGGATCGTATCACCAAAAAAATTAAAGTGCATATCTATGACATTGGTCAATGTCCTTGTATCAACTTTGAATAAAATCAGTTGAAACATGCCTGAGTTGTTGCTCTGTACATGAAAAAATCGTAATAAAATGGCCGCCTGGCAGCCATATTGGATCGTATCACAAAACAAATCAATGTGCATCTGTATGACATATGAAGTAATCCTTGTACTAAGTTTGAATGAAATCGCTCCAGGCATCTCTGAGATATCTGCGTGAACGGACGGACGGACGCACGGACGCACGCACGCACGCACGCACGCACGCACGGACATGACCAAACCTATAAGTCCCCCGGACGGTGCCCGTGGGGACTAACAACTGTGCAAACGGAAATCATACGGACAGACTTTGAGACCAGCCTTGCGTACGCTGTGTGTTCCTGGCGTAATACGGCTTCCCATACAGGAATACAGGGCTACTTATCGGTCCTGATCATTATAACTCATTAGATAACGCCATCAAATACGTTTTTGCAAGATATGGCCAGTTCCTCGACACCTGACCGACCGTGAATTGCTGGTAAACTATTTCAAACGGTTTGGGATGACAGCAAATTTTTTAATAGAACTCATATAGAAGAGAGAAAGGTCGGCCAGTTGCGAGCTCGGCCCTGGTCAGTGGGAGAACTCGGTGAGTTCCGAGCTTGGCCAGCTGGAGAAACCAGCCAGAAGGCGAACTCGGCCAGTAGGAATATGGTTATATGATAAGACTACAGTGAATATCTATTTTCTAGGTCTCGTCACCAAAATATATGTGAAAGCGATGTCAATGTCATTCAAGAGCGTGATGTTTGCAAACTTACTTCCACCATGAAGTTACCTCCTTGCTTGAACAACGCTAACTACAAGATGACATCCGTTGCACAGTGTGGTGCATTTTGTTTTGCTTTCCATTAAAAAACCTGTAAGCTTACGATTTACCACTGTCAAACCATAACATAAAACATTATTCATCCAACGATCAACTAAGTCATTGTTACTGCCAATTTGTACCTCTCGATCGTACCATGGAGGTAGTCTTTCTTTCTACCTCCATGATCGTCCGCCCTCACCTTACTTGTGATCTGCAGAAACGCAGAGGCCGACATGTTTTTCAGAGTGGAACGTCTTCTCGTTGTTTTCTGAATGTTCAATAAAATAACATCAAAACACTAAAATTGACATGCGTATGAAAGGTTCTGTTGACTGTGAAGAGAAAATGTTCGCAATCATTGTATGTAATGGCCAACCTCTTCCACTTGCCTTAGCCTAGTTGATCGGTGCGGGCATTAGCAACTGGCCAACCTCTCTTGTTTATATAATTTCCTTTGCAATTTGTGAGTTACCGATTAAGTGACTTGGGTAGGCATACATCGGATTTCGGCCCAAAGTAGTTAGAAAAGGTATTTTTTCGTGTGCGATCCAAATCGAAACCGCGCGGTCACCATGTATATTCCGCCTATCAGCACAGTCAGCAGGGCTGTGGTTGGAGCTCAGGCCGTAGATACACCGGGAACACACAGCATCTTACGCAGGGCTACTTTTGAGACATACATATACAGTGAGCAGAGCGCAGTGAATGATTTTGGCTGCTCAGCTCTACTGTTACTTATACACTCCAGTATAATGTGTACAAGGAAGCCAAGCAGCCACAAATTCCTACACTGAAATTTGGAAGTGCGTTGTGTTGTGTACTTTACGCTGCAGATTTGAATAACGATTAGATCGAATGTTTACATGGATCGTGTAATGTGTAGTCTGATTGGCTGCTTCAGTGCGTGAGATTTGAACGCGATCTTCTATGGGAGTTGGTCAGTAGTGAGAGGTCACAGCGAGACAATACCGCGTACGCATAATCAGATTGAGCCTTTCATAGAAAAAAACAATTAAACAGTTACTCAGTTGGCAGCAAAGCTTAATGGTCAATGAGTATGATTGTTGTGAGTTTTGTGTCCTTTTTAGCTCATACTTGGTATTTATATAAATACCAAAAAGAGCTCATATGGTGAGTCAATGGTGTCTGTATGTACCGGGTATGTATGTATGTGGGTATGTATGTGTGGATGTAGTCCGTCACACGCACAGGCTCCCATATACCGCCAAAGCTACCATCTCAGTATTTGGTGTAGAGGTAGATGCAGGGGTTGAGATGTGACGTTGTTCAAATGAACATGTCAGTGTCAAAAATATGCAATTGAGGAAAGGAAAGGGGGAAATCCTGCAAATATGCAGGAGTGGTGGCAGTAACTGAAACAGCCCACACATCTGAGTAAGAGATTTTTGACCTTTAACCTATTTGTATGCCAGCGCTCGAAATTAGCGCGGTAGTCTTGCGTCCACACACTAACAACTTTTCAACTTAACAACTTAACAAATGATGGCCAACGAAAAAGATTGAAAACTATCCGTATTTTCTACCCTGAGTTGGTAACACTGCTGGTGGACAGAATTGTCCCCGAGGTTATCGTTCGCCCAGTTAAAGCGATGAATTCGTTTTTCTTCGCTTCGATAAAGTGTGTATATGCGATGTATGATAGTGAGCATGCGTGCGTGAGTGCTTCACGAACTCTACAACGTGTTGAGCGGTCTCAGTCAGAAAAATGTAACAACTTAGCCGGCTATTGAACCACTCTTTTTTTGGGAGTGGAGACTTAGCCGAATGGTTCTGTCTGTGGCCTCTCAGCTAGGCGACTGATGCCGTATGTTATGGGTTCGAATCCGATTGAAAACTATCCGTATTCTCTGGGACTACCAAAGTCCATAAAATGGTAGCCCATGCACATGGACTACCAAGCCTGGGACAGGAAATTCAGTCAGAACTTGGCGTATCATGTCCGGTCTTTGACTTTTGGACGGGCTAAATGCAGTCAAACCCAGCTGGACACAGTAAGGCCAGACTATGACTTTGTTTTACAAATTACAAAGATGACCTTGAGATGGAACTTTACAACAAAGTTTTGATATCTCAACTGATGTTCTTGGATGACAGGCACAGAAAATGATGGCCAACGAAAACATATTCTCATTGCATTTTGATCAAAATGCACCAATCAGTGAATCACAAACTCCTCCCTACTACAGAAAACCCACGTTCTGTTTTTAGCCCTGCTGAGAAGGTGATGGTGACAGGTCATTGCCATGACGACTATCAAAATTAGCATGCAACTCTGTGAATGGAACAGGTTTTCAATACAATAGGTCACAAAACGTTTTGGTGTCACTGTCATCAATTATACCAGTTTCCTTTGGGTAATAATGGTGTGCAAGTATTCACATCAAATGACTAACAAATTCACTTCATGGGCAGAATCTTGAAAAAATAGCTTTTTCTTCTCTTGTTAATGAAAAAAATCCCTAAACTAAAATATGCATGGGCTACCAGCCATTGTCACTGGGCTACAAACTTCAGAAAATGGTAGTCCAAGTGGACTACCAGGGGAAAAAGTTAATTTTGAGCCCTGAGAGGGACTAGCTAATTCTCAAACTGAGAGGGACTAGCTAATTCTGCTATGCATGTTGCTAAAGTTGACCTCCAGTACCTACAGTTTCAGACCTTATTTACTTTTGTTATTCTTGTTTTTTCTGGTTTAAATATTTCTTGTTGTTTTTCTGGTTGTACTGTGCAGAAATCATTGTCATAACATCAACGTAGAATTTTCCTGCACTGAACAGATAGAAACAACACTCATTGTTGATCTTTGGTATGTACCAATTCTGATCAAATTTGAGTGACACCGTATAATTTCGGTACTTTTTGTTCACGTCTATACACACATGAGCATATGGTTAAGCAATGTGTGTGTGTGTGTGTGTGTGTGTGTGTGTGTGTATGTGTGTCTGTTGGCAAAACATGCTGTGTACATTGATCATTATACAAGGTTATGACAGTATTGAAAGTTATTTTGCATTTCATGTCAGCTAATTCATAATTTGCATAGCTAATAATCATCATAGTTTTGCATATATATCTTGAAGGACTTGACCAAAGGTAATTACACGTGCTATGTTAAGTAGTGATACAATGACAGTACTCAAAGAAATATTTTTTTTTAATTTCAGCTTATTACCTATTTGACTACTTAATGACCTTTAGAATTGATCTGTGGTGAATATTGTTAATTATGTTGATCATAACACTTTCAATGAAGTTGCAAACATGTGGCAAAGGTTCAAATTTGCACTTAAATGCAATATATAATGAAACATGTGAGCATTTTCAGTTCATATCTGGTTAGGATAACATACAGTGTATATACATGTCAAAATATAGTAAGCTTTTAATGGATTAAAATCAGCTGGTTGGTTTTTGTTGTAAATCATGGTTTGTATTAACAAAATGTACACAAAACATTTGTCTGTTTATACATGCAGTCTCTGTTCTTTTTAGCTAGTTCCAGAGACCAGCTCTGGAACTATTAGTTTTTTGCTCACTTTTCTTCTTTCTTTCTTTCTTTCTTTCTTTCTTTCTTTCTTTCTTTCTTTCTTTCTTTCTTTCTTTCTTTCTTTCTTTCTGTCTTTCTTTCTGTCTTTCTTTCTTTCATATTACTACCATAGAACATGCTATATATACAAATTTTACCTTCATTACCCAGAATGCATTGCAACACGCTTATGACGTCATCGCTCAGCTCAGAAAGGTTTTACAGGCATTTCTTGTTTGTTTGTTTATTTATTTTTATTGTGCATTGCACAAATATTAATAACTCTAGCTTTCTTTTGCTTTTTTTTGTTGCTTTTTGATTTTTATTTTTCTCTAAATACTCGCCGTACGTGGCGCTATCCTGTTACGCTGGTTTTCGCCCGAGTGCTCATTGGTTGAATGAGATTAACAATGGCGGCGTATACGAACGCTTCCCTCGCATAGAGAGAGAAAAGTAGGCTTTGTGTAAGTTTACAAGCGCGGCTGGGCACATCATGTACCTAGGCGAGGTGGATGTTCTCGAAAACGAAGATCAATGCAAAATTTGGATTCAAAATCGGCTTT